>NC_025698.1:9612870-9711749 GCF_000633955.1 Camelina sativa
AAAAACTCACTTAGAGAGCCCTGACACAACCGTTGGCCTGTCACGTTGGATCATATCTCCATGGCCTAATTGTCCTTTCTAAACATACAATTTCACATGAGAGAAGCTTATACAAAGTAGTAACCCATTTGTAAACAAACAAAAAAAAGAAGAAACGAAGGTGGATCAGAGCATTACCTCATTGCGTCCCCAGGTGTAGCAACGACCTTCAACGTCCAATGCCACACAATGAAACGAAGCTACATTTACACAGCAAGATAAAACACAGTTAAAATAAAAAAAATATAAAAAAAAGGGAATCAAATCGATTTCACCAAATATCACAGATTCAGAAAACTCTTGAGGAGGAGGAGTGAAGAAGAGGAAGTTTTACCGCAACCAGAGGCGACGAATCGAATGTTAATGCCGACGAGAGGCCTTAAACGAGTAGGAGAGACCAAGTTACCTTCCATCCCACCTTTGCGTTTCCCAACGATATCCCAAGCCGTAGCGCCACAAAACAATAGCTCACCTCCCTTCTCCTCCTCCTCCGAGCTCTCTTCCTTCTTCTTCTTCTCCGCCAACGACGAATTCATCGCATCTGCCATAAGCTTTGTTTCAAAATTTTCAAAATTTTTCTAGATCCAATAGACGAGTTTCGTTCGGGGGGTAAACGCGGCGAATCGGAGGAAAGCTTTAAAAGTTGGCGGGAAAACAACGGCTAGTGATACTGACAGAGCAGATCAGAAGCGACGACAAGGAGGATTGAAGAAGGGAAAGAAAAAAAAAAAAATGGGAGAACCAAATTCAGAAACCCTAAAACACACAAAAACAAAAATATTATATAAAGGACACAGAAGAGAGAACTAAAACGAAAGAAGCAACAAAATAAAAATAAAAAGAGAGAGAGAGAGATAAAGTGAGGTGAAAAAATATATATAAAAAGACTTAGAGTGAGAGAGATTAAATTGAAGAGATTTCATTTGGGGATTTCTCTATTACCAAAAGAATATACATTACTTTATATAAGAAAATTAATTCGTTAATATTTTGCTTTCTTTTGGCTTTGCTTTTGTGTAACGTTTTGTCTCTTCTTTTCTTTTTTCGTCACTATCTTTTGTTTTGTTCACTTCACTCGTGTGGAAAATTTTACTTTATTAATGTGCTTTTTTCTTGTTTCTATTAAATTACAAAAGTTTTGTCTTCCTAAATAAAGGAATCCCTATATTAGGTTTGGTGGTATAAAGAAGTAGTGAATTTGATTATATGGTGTATTTCAGTAATGAAATCTCTCGGAATAATAACGGATTTAAGTTCAATAGAAGGAAATATGGAGGTTGAAACAGAGGGGCAATGTTTTCAGAATCTGAAGAAGCAATGTAGCAAACATTCGTTGATTTCAAGTGAAAAGTCTACAAAAAAAAAGAGTGAACATAAAGGCCAACAAAGCCCAAAACGAAATTGTGAACAACATTAAATCCCGGCCCAGTTTTCTAAACAAACACAATTTTAAATGTAGCCAAGGTTTATTTTAAATTTAACTAATACTGTACATTTTTACCAACACAAATTAAAGTCATAAACTAAAAATTTAGTATATAAACTATCGTCACCTAATTGTGAGATTACTATGTCCAAGTATCTTTCTTTATTATGCGTAGAAAAGTAAATCCAGATTAGTATGTTTTCGTCAAGTATCATATTAATAAATACAAACTTATACAATATTATTCGTCTACGCGTGCTTCGAAAATGTGTCTTAGATAAATTATTATTTAATTTTATTCATATCACGTCTCATTATATTGTTTACTCTCTTTTGTTCCTTTTAATTGTATACAATCACAAATATTTACATGTAAAAAATATATTTTATTTCAAATAATAATATTTTCTGTATTGGCAATCAGCTCAAACAACACAAAATTATTCTCCCGGGCTGTAGCGCGGATCCAACTCTAGTTAAAAGATATTTTCTCTCTCCTTGTTTTGTAAGTGTGTGTTTTTTTTTTCGTTTTCTTTAAAAGTGTTGAAGTCAAATTTGTTTTGTTAGCTAGTTTTTTAATTTGTTTACTATAATTTTTTGTTTGTGTTTCTTTACATGCCGAGAAAGAAAAATAAATAAAGCTGTGTAAATAATGAATACAGTATGCTATTTATTATAAATAATGGCACAAAAATCAGCTGATTGAAATTAGGAAATGGTATATTCAAACTGAAAAAGACAAAATATGGAAACAATAGAAAATATAATAGATAACCACGTGGTGGTGGGCTAGTAGTTCCCATTTGGTTGGAAGAGTTGCCCTGTTGGTCTAAGTCAGGGATCAATTATCTCCAGATGCGGAATTGCTACTCATTTATTATGTGACCACATGGATATGGGCCCTTGCTTACGGCCTATTTGAATATCCGAAGAGAGGGTCTATCCGTGGGCTGCACTTCCCCCAGGGATTAGTCTCGGGCCCTCCATAGACCTGAGGATTTAGCCTAAGTTATGAAAAAAAATAGAAAATAGAATAAATCAATACTGTAGAATTGTAGATCTTTTTTAAAAGAAACAAAAAAAATACTTTACCAAATCCACTTGAGAAAATTGGATAAATAAAGCCTATGGATATTAAGGCCCAACCCATTAGTAACCCACGAAAACGTTTGGTAATTAATTATTAATCAACCAATCAAATTCGAATACGGAGATCGCACGTCAGCCTTCTCATCTCCTCTGCATAGAAAATTCCAATTTCCCAAAAACCGGTTCGCTCCATTTATTCATTTCTCCAAAATAACCGTCTTTTTAAAAATAAAAACCGCTTTCAACATCATTACTCATTATATAAGTGAAATCATCTCTACTACACACATACATCGTACGTTCACTTTACTCTCGCAATCATAAGTAACTGTCGGAAGTTTTCTTTTTGACAGTTATCATCATCATCTTCCTCTCGATCGAAGTCTCTTTGCTTCTCTCTCTCTCTTTCTGTTCTCGCTTTGAAGAAATGGCACGTACGAAGCAAACTGCTAGGAAATCCACCGGTGGAAAAGGTCCAAGGAAGCAACTCGCTACCAAGGTTCGTTCTTCTGTCTTTTCTATTCTTCTCATTACTTTTTTCTTTTTCTTTTATATCTCGAGTATATTATTGAGATCATGTTAGCGTGACGAATTACGTTTTGAGAATCGGTTTCTCATTCTGTTTTTTTTTTTTTTGTGTTATGTAAGGCGGCGAGGAAAACTCCTCGTAGACCGTACAACGGTGGTATCAAGAAGGCTCACCGTTTCCGTCCCGGAACCGTCGCCCTTCGGTGAGTTTCTGTTTTCTACTCTTCTTCGATAAATCCTTCCATTCAATGTTGAAAGCGTACGGTTGTTTATTTTGTGGGTGGTGGTGGTGGGTAGTGAGATACGTAAGTACCAGAAGAGCACTGATTTGTTGATCCGCAAACTGCCTTTCCAGCGTCTTGTTCGTGAAATCGCCCAAGATCATAAGGTATATAACTTATCAAAGTTCTTGTGAGAAATTAGTTTTTCGTTTTTGTTTGGTCATTTTGGTGAAAGATATATATAATCTGATATGAATTTATTACATAGGTTGATCTGAGGTTCCAAAGCCATGCCATACTCGCGCTCCAGGAGGCAGCTGAAGCATACTTGGTGGGTTTGTTCGAAGACACCAATCTCTGTGCACTTCACGCCAAAAGGGTCACCATCATGCCCAAAGACATTCAACTGGCTAGACGCATTCGTGGCGAACGTGCTTGAATCATCTTGATGATCTTGTAAACTTATCTAATATTAAATATTGTTAATTTGTATTTTGTTTTCGTTTGTTCTTTGATGGGAGGAGATAGAATCATGTAAATAGTGTGAGATTCGTACTCTATAACCCTTTGGTGTGTTTCCTTTCTTTCTATCGTTGATTCTTTAGGACTTCTCTTTTGCGTCTTGTTGTTAAAACAATATGTTTCGTGAATGTGTAATGAAGTGTTTTCTGAATCTCTTCGTATTTTTTTAGTTTTGTTTCATACGCAGCCGGCAGCTCTTGTTATAATGTGGCCAACATTTTTATCTTTTCTATTGGAAAAAAGTCTACGTATATGCTTAAGTGACAGATTGATAAATTAGATTTCTTATTTAATGGTTTCTCTATTCGCCAATAATGAATTTGGCCATTTGGGGATCAATTGTTAATGTTTCCATCTGAAAGAATACTCATCATCAAAAAAAAAACTGAAAGAATACTCTTTAATTATTTTATATGATTCGAGAGATATATAATATGCTGTAAAGATCTTAGATGATTTTTTTTCAGTCAATAAATTGAATGATTTTTTCAGTCTAGAAATCGTGTCTTCTATATGGTTTGCTTAGCTAGCTAATTTCGTCGTTCGAATGTTATATGTTGCATCTAAAACAGAGTTTGTAAAGATCTTAAATGATTTTTTTCAGTCAAGAAACTGAATGATTTTTTCAGTCTAGAAATCGTGTCCTCTATAGCTAATTCTTCGTTCGAACGTTATATGTTGCATCTAAAACAGAGTTACAGAAAAAGGTCAGACCAATTTTAAGTGCATGATTGCTTCTGGTTCCAGCATTTTCTAGTCTCTGTCTGAAGATCAAGTTGACAAGTTTTACTTCTTTGCTATTTCATCACTTTGTGCTTAAGATACACTAGCATTTAATTTCCTGTTTCAGTTCATACCAAGTTTTTCCCCCTATTTATATTAATCCCTTAACTTAATGTACATACAGGTTTGAACACGTTACCCTCGAAATTATACGAAGTTAAAGGGGGTCTTTTTGTAGTGGATGAATTATTATTAGTCTTGAATTTCTTAATATGTATATCAATGAAACAACCGACACAAAACAAGAGTATCCAATTAATTTATTATCATCAAATCAAGAACACACATTTTTAATTATTACATTCATGTACAATTAAATTAGGTTCTTCCTTAAAGAACCAATTCAACCAATAAATAAAACATACACACAGCCAGAAAGTATTAAAAATATATATATATATATATGGATCACTACTGTAACCTTACCCAAACACCTTCGCTTGGTATGTTTTGATTCACCACAAACATCATATAATAACCAGGCTGTGCAATAATCGCCGACTTCGGAGTCCTCACTTGAACCTCATACGTCGTTGATCTACCTTTCCTCGTAAACTTAACATTGTCCAAAACCAAAAGCCTCTGATTCATCGAGAAGGAATGAGTTGTGAAGGAAGGGAACACCATTGTAACTTTCACCGGACCCGTAACTTCTCCGATGACACTAAACTTCACCTTCAGATTCATCCCATACTTTATCCTGGACTGCGATTTAGGAGATTGAATCCTCGGACGAAGATTAGCAAACTGCTGTTCAAGATAAACCGGAGAGAAAGCTTCCAACCTTAACTCCGTGGGGAAAAGCACTCCGGTGAATTCATAGAACGCATGAGGATTGCTTCCTCCGACAAGAACCCTACCGTCACGTAAAAGAACCGCCGCGGAGTGATACATTCTCGGGATTGTACTCGGGTTCATGGTCTCAAACCTCGTGTTAACCGGATTCTCGGGATGGTATACATCCGGTGCCAAAACCGGTTCACGACCAAGCTCCCATGCAGCAGAACCAGAAGCTCCACCGTTAATGATCAAAACATCTCCGTTAGGTAAAAGCGTCATATCTCCCATGACTCTAGCATGCGGCATCGTCTCCACCGTCCATTGAGGATCCGCATCGTTGATCTTGATCCTCGCACACGTGTCAAGCGCTTTTACGAAAGTCTTCCTTCTAAAAGCGAGGTTGTACGATCCTTTCGGTGCACCTCCACACACCAGAACCTCTGCCTCGATTTTGGCCACTTCAAGATTCTTCAACGGTAATAGCACGGCTGAGCCAGTGCTCGGATAGCTCCTGGGATCACCACCGGGGATCGCCGGGAAAGTTTTCACCACCGTGTTCTTAACATAGTCGAGTAGTATCGCTCTGTTATTAGCGAATATAAATAAGTTCCCATCGGTGTTCATGAACACATAAGGATAAAGATTGTTCTCTTGTCCTCGATCATTAGTCTCAGCCAAAAACGGCAACGCAACTACGTTAGGATTTGTCGTTTTGGGGAAGAACTCGTAGTTGAACTGTCCTTGACCTCCGATGACGATTTGTTGTTTACCGTCGGGAAGAAGATGGTTAGAAGAGTACCATCTTCTCTTCGAGAGACCGTTGTCGATTTCGACCCAATCACATTGGTCGTTATTACAAGGAGAGAAGGTTCTCGCTTTTAGCGCCCCGTCTCTATCTCCACCGGTTTGGACGAGAACACCGTCCGGTCTAACCGAACCGGATGAGCACCATGTATTTGATTGTACCGTTAAGGGACGGACGGTGTTCATCGCGACGTCGTATTCGATCGAGTGAGCTGTGCAGTCCATTCTCGAGACGGCGTCGTTCGGGTTGTCACGGCAGTTACCGTTAGGAAGAGATATGTTCGATGGTCCGAAGTTGGTTCTGTCGAACATTACGACACGGTCGTTGCGGAGGAGCTGCATATGCATCGCGGAGATTCCGACGTTGGGGAGGAGGACGTTCCATGATCCTCCAGCGGCGGAGGACAGGTGGCGTGTTAGGAGGAGTTGGAGTGATGCTAGGAAGAGAGCATAGATTATGAATGTCGCCCGTGCTGCCATTTTGTTGTCTCTTATTTGATGATTTTCTTGTTTATGAAATGTTTTTGTGTTGTGTGATGATGAGAATTGTGTTGTGACTTGTGTTGTTTATATAGTGGTCTACGGGACATTAGTATACGTACGTTACGATTGTTAGCTCTGAATATTAAAATTTGCAAGATAGTATAATCAAGGTCTCGACTATTATTAAGATTTTATATGATTAAGGTTGGTTGAAGGAAAATAACAATTTTGTTTTCATACCATTATAATTTCTTTCAAACTTCTAAGACTATTAGAGTATGGACATTAGTGTAGGACACATTAATAAAATTATTTTCAGAGTTTCTTAAGTTTGGTATGAGCATTGTTACCCTTCACAATTGATCCCCTAAATAAAATAATAATATTTTAAATTTAAAAGATTAATTATTTAAATTAATAAATAAAAATATATTAAACATATTAGAGAGAGAGTCAGAGAGAAAACACAAATGAACTGGACGAACCGATTTTTGGGTTCGCCCTACCCAAACAACATCAACCACGCAGATGGTGCCACATATAACGAAGGACGCAGCAAATTACGTCCCGTTTGGAGAAACATTTGTTCGATAATATATTTATTTTGATTTAAATTTATAATTTTAATATCGAATGACGACCAAACTAACGCTAATGCACTTGCTCTTATTTGATGGTCTTCCACAACCGTAAACGTTAGTGATAATTAACTTTTAGTTAATAACGATTTCAGACGTTATCAAACTGTACAAAATGGTTTTTTACGACTGGTGTGAAACGATGCAAAAGAAGTAAAGAACCAATATACAAACTCCAAGGGAGACGTCGTCATCTTTTTTTCCTTCAAGTATATCATACTAATTCATATTTATCCTTTGCATGTTTCTCTAAAACAAAAAAGTTCAGCGGCGATTTTAATGTTCTATAAAAGAATTCATGAAATTACAATTGAAGTTTCATTGTCTGATTTTAATTCCATTGTAATGCTTATAAAAAGATTTCAAATCGATTTTTAATAGGAATTGAAGAAGGTCTTCACTGTACATATATGTTTTGATGTTTAATTTTGGTATCCACATTTCACCAGAAAAACATTTATGGAGATAATTATGTATGATCCATTATTTCATTAACTCTCTTTTTTTCTTTTCTATAAAATCACATATGATAAATCATCTATTTTCTGTAAGTATATGATTGTATTCAAATAATAATAATTAGTAATCACTATTTGAATGATTACATAAATCAGAATATGATTCGTGAAGGAAACACATAATGTATTCATATTATTGGATTTACATAATCCTCGAGAGGGGCTTCATATGTAATTATCGATTATTTGATTAATTAGTTTGGGAAACTGCAGGGACGAATTAATGATGGAGATGTTGTGTTAACTTCAAACACATATGCATGCAAACTATATATTATAATTATACAAGTCACAAGAGTTCTTTACGTTTTAGTTCACCAAGCAGGGGATGTTCTTCTGGTTCGTTGCATACTAATTATTATGGTCCTCGCAAGTTTTCTACTACTAATAATAACAAAACAAGTATAAAATAAACATACAAACGCATATCAGTTTTTAGAAAAACATTCATGCACATTAAATCGCTGCCTCGGTGTAGTCCCGATATTAAATATTTGTGAGAATTATATAGTATGTATAACATTAATTATTTAGCATATTAAGTTTGTGAGTAAATTCGAGTTTACATGAGTTTTGGACTAATATTTCTATATACCATTCTAATCCAACGAAGGGTTTGGAGTCTTTGCACTAATCTTATCATCTAAATGGAAATAAATAATAGTCGTTGTCATTATGTTTAGTTAAACATTATAAAATGCGTAGCATTTGCAACAATACCTATAATAGAATTAATAAACTCCATAAGATTCATCATATATCTTGATATATACACTGAAATGCTTACAATAAATTTCGTATTTATAGAACTATTTCAAATGTTATGTACACACATTTGTAAGATTTCACAACAAAAATTTATATTGACTTGGTGTCAGATATAAACGAATCCACTTGTTAATTTGTTTCGAAATGGAAATACATAAAAATAACAATTTCGCATTATTTATTCACATTGTGCAAATATATTAATATATGGTCCATTTCTTTCAACTCCTTTTTTTATTGGCTTGCTTTGGTGTCAACCGTCTTAGTTTTTGGTATATCATTGCATTCAAATAATTTTAACACACGATATATGTACTATCTGTCGAATGAACATTTTTATATTATTGGATTCACATCATCTTCGACGGACTTGTATGTACGTAATCGATTATTTGAGATTAATTAGTTCGGTAGGCTGCAAAGGGACGAGTTAATGATGGCGGTGTTGTGTTAACATAACATCAAACATGCAACTATATATTATACGAGTCAAAGTCCGTAACGTTTTTGACCTCCAAGGAGCTATATCATCTGGTTCATTGCATGTTAATTAATTTGGTCGTCCCAAGTTTTCTAACATATGAACTGCATGCGAATAAAGAAACGAATGTCAATTTTCAAAGAATCGCAAAACATTCATGCATATCAAATAGTACTATTGTGTTTGTCCCAACTCCCAACGATGTTAAGTTAGTTATATAAACATATTTGAATTCGGTGTTAAATTGATTTTTCGTAGTTAGATTTTTATATCTCAAAACAAATGCTATACTTTTCCTTTGTTTATTTCATGTTAGATGAACTTTTCTGATACACACCTTTTTCACTCAATAATACGTACATTCGCATGTTGAGTTATGACTGGACATGCTTATTTTTTCTCCCTACACAGACGACGTATATGTTTACTTACACATTTGTAAATTAATATAAGCCGTATCACCAAATCTAATGATTGACGGATGACATTCCATTCATGAATGCAGTTAGTTGACTCTTTGTATTTTTATGTTGCTAATGCTAATCATTTGCATCCTATTTTCGCGCTACCATATTATAAACACACACACATACATTAACATGTTTTTAATCGGTTATAATTAGATTGTGTTTTAAGAAGTCAAAAAAAAGAAAAAGATTTTGTTTGGAAGCTGTTCATGTTATGATTTATTCTCCACCATACCTTATTATATATAAGTTTCGCTGACTTAGTTAATGATTATTATACTATTTGAAAAAATGTTAATCTAATGGTTATCGTCGCTCGAAAAATCATCTCCCATAGAAGTGGCATCATGTCAACTACGACCTGTGATTAAAAGTTCATGCTGATCGGCTTAAGCATTCATATAGATATTGCTCACGGGAGAAATTTTTTAAACAGATCCGTTGCATATAAAGCAAACAAACACTAAACAATGCCTTATCTTGCAACTTTTATTCATTCATACATACTAACAGGAAACAGAAATTCCATACCAAATAACCATGTCAATTAGTAATCAAAAATCATCAAATGTCATGACTATAAAAACTCAAAAACCACTTTTATTCTTCTTAACCATCGTATGTATATAATAGTTTCAAAATTTCAGTATTTTTTTTAAGTTTTGGATTCGACTTTCCCAACAGGCTAGTATTTAGATAAATATTTCCTAGTAAAAACATCGTCAAGCAAAATCTTTCAACTCTTTTACAGAATTAGAAAATTGTGCATTGCAAAACTCCAAAAAAACAAATATGTGAATGAAATGTTTATTACGGTACGGTTTTGTTACATTTTTGGTACGGTTTGGTTAGCTAATTTAAGACCGGTTTAATTTCACAGGCCGACGTACGGCCGGCAATGACTAAACAATCAAAATCAAATCATTTATTATATTGACAGAAAAAAAAACAAAAGAAGATTGGTTTCTCTGTTTCTCTCCCAAATCCTCAAAACACATTTCTTTTGTTGTCTCTTTGCCGATCAGATCTCATCGGACGAGCCATGGCTTCAAGTTTCAGCGGCGATGAAACTGCTCCTTTCTTCGGATTCCTCGGCGCTGCCGCCGCTCTCGTTTTCTCCTGTAACAACATCTGAATTTCCCATTCCCCCGATCTCTCTTTTTCCTTTTCGCACAAATTGAAATCAACGATTTGATTCTGATCCAATCCGATCCGATTTTGTTTTTTTCAGGTATGGGAGCAGCGTACGGTACAGCTAAGAGCGGGGTTGGTGTAGCGTCGATGGGTGTTATGAGACCAGAGCTTGTTATGAAATCTATTGTTCCTGTGGTTATGGCTGGTGTTTTAGGTATTTATGGTCTCATCATTGCTGTTATCATCAGTACTGGAATCAACCCTAAGGCTAAGTCTTACTATCTCTTCGATGGTTATGCCCATCTCTCTTCTGGTCTTGCTTGTGGTCTCGCTGGTCTCTCTGCCGGTATGGCTATTGGCATCGTCGGTGATGCTGGTGTTAGGTAACTTCTCTATCTGATTCCACGATGATATTATCTATAGGCTGGCTAATTCAATTTGTTCTAAGATGTTGAACTTTTCTTAAACATATCTTAGGCTTGTTTTGGTTTGTGTTTGTGTTTGATTCTCTGTCAAGTCTCGATTGATTCTTTGTTCATACTTGAGTCAAGAAAAGATTCAAACTTTTATGATCCTGAAGTTGATCATCTCTAGGCTAATTCAATTTGTTCTAAGATGTTGAGCTTTTCATAAACATATCTTAGGCTTGTTTTGGTTTTGTGTTTGGTTTGATTCTCTGTCAAATCTCGATTCTTTGTTCATACTTTGAGTCACGAAAAGATTCAAACTTTTATGAACCTGTGATGATGAAGTTGAACATCAAGGTAGTTTTTGATTGATTCAACATCACGAGAGCTTAGTTCTTTTCATACTAGGGCTGTTCTGTCTTGTTTTGCTATCTTAAAGTCTTTTAGAAATTGGTTGTGTTAGTTGTTGTTACTGGATGTGAGAATCTAAGGGTGCATGATTTAGCAGCAGCTCCTGATATTGTTGCCATGTGTTGTTATAATGTGAGTGAAAATGTTTGTCTTCGTAATCTCGTGTCTTTGTGTGATGCAGAGCCAATGCACAACAACCGAAGTTGTTCGTGGGAATGATTCTGATTCTCATCTTTGCTGAAGCACTTGCGTTGTACGGTCTCATTGTTGGTATCATCCTCTCTTCTCGAGCTGGTCAATCTAGAGCCGAGTGAAACAATTCAAAAGTATCTCTGCTATATGAGCTATAAGTCCTTGTAATGGTTTGGTGTTCTTTTGTGGTATTGTGAGTTTTGAGTTTCTCATGAAAACAAACACCATGGGTGAAAATTATTTGACTTTTGGTTTCAAAACCATTTATTTGTATTTTCTTTGCACACTACATATATGGATACATCAATAAGTAATAAAATATGACCATTCTCTTTTTGCCTTTCATTTTTTGTTTTCGATTCACTAAAGTATGAACTGACAAAGAAAAAGAGGAGACCGAGAAAATATTATTGAAGACCTTGAAAATTATTAACAAACTTCTCTCATCATCAAGAACATTATTTGGTTTCGAGTTTGCAGAACATTATGAGTTTACATGAGACAAAAAAACATGGATTCAAGGGTAATACAGTAAAATTTCTATAAATTAATAAGGTCGGGACCATGAAATTTTATTAATTTATAGAGGTTTTAATTTATCGATAAATTAATAATTTTTAATTTATCGATAAATTAATAAAATATTGATTTATCGATAAATTAATAAAATATTAATTTACGAAAAGATTTTCTCATTTTCTTATCATTCACATTTTTATAGAGTTTTTTTTTTAATTTATAATCTTGGCTATCGTAAAAGGATGAATGTCAATTGTTTACTATATTATTTAGGTAAAAATGATAAATGTTAGAAATTTAGAGTTTAAAATAAATTGCTACTACTATCCTTCATGGTAATGATGAAGTCGAAAATGATATTGCGATACTTTTAGAACCAATTACTCGTATTTAGGACTCTCCACAATTTTTGAATGCAATTTGAGAAGATAACAATGAAAAAGATTAGAGAACTCCAACAAGAATGCAAATTCAAGAATATGAAAACAACAATAAAGTCATATCTCACTATATTTTCTTAGATATATATGTATATATATATATTTAGTTTATTTGATTATTAATTTATGATATTAATGAGACCATATTTTTACATAGGATTTCCAAAAAAATATTATCTTATTATTTTATCGAAATGTGTTATTTTTTACACCAGCCTAACTCGGATCGGAATAATTTATTAATTTATAGCGAGTATTAATTTAAAGAATATTAATTTATAGAGGTTCTAGTGTAGTTTAAGCAATACAATTCCAAAAAAAGGTGAAACAAAAAGCCTCTTATAGATCACTAAAAGAAGCTTCAATTCTGAAAGAGATGCTAATTAGATTCTTTAGGCTGAAACAACGGCTTGTTGTTTTGAAGATTCTTCGCTTTCTTGCAAGCTCTCATAGTATTTGACAAGAACATTCCATCCACTCGGACACATAAACCCATCTGGAGGATTCTCCCCTGTTCTTGCATAAGTTCGCATCTACAAGAAAAAAAACAAGAAAACCGAGAAAAAAAAACAGGTGTAATCGCAATCAAGAAGAATCTTGGAAACTGGAGCCTTCAGTAAGACTCAAAAGACTTGAAACTATCTCTTACCTTTGTTCCAGAAATGAAAAGAAACTCTTTTGCACGAGAAGGATCGAAAAATGCCATCTTCTTCTCGACTGTATCATAAGCTGCAACCTGAAAGATACAAACAACACACATGATTGAGAATTGAAGCAGCATATTCAGAGATAATCAAGAAACTAAGATTTTGCAGTCAAGAAATTATGTTATGTTACCCTAAATGGAAGAATATTTAGTTTCTCAAGTCCAGGGGCCATGCTTAAGACTTTCTTCCCATGATCAGGATCATAAAGATCTCTCTTCTCAGTAGGATGGCCCATTCCTGCAGGATCACGACCTACAATGTAGAAATTAGCACCTGCGTTGATCCTAGCCTTGGCGTGCCATTGAACTTCAGTTGGACCAGCATAGTGCATTGGTGATGGAAATATCGAGACAATAGTAGTTTCTGGGTCAAGAACTCCATCTTCTAGAACCTACAACATCATAATCAAATAAAATCATAATCTAAATGATTAATAAGGAAGACAAACTCGAGAAAGACCAGTGAATTATTCACCTTGCTATGTTGTTCCATCCGAACATCAAGAGGAACATCATCAGCTTTCGTGAAACCTCCTAAAGGATGAAGCAAGAGAATAGGGTTCTTGTAACCCATATCCAAAAGCCTTTTGCGTGTATCATTCATCAACAAAGCATGTCCATTGTGCACAGGATTCCTTAACTGGAATGCAAACACAGCATCGGCCTGACGATTATCAAACTCTTTCCTAAGCTGTTTGGGAGAGAGCCTGTAATGATCAAGCCCATCGTTATACTTAATCGGCTCAAAAACTTCTAAATCGCCACCAATGAGCCAGTTTCCAGATGGAGTAATGTATTCTTCCACATAAGGCAATCCTGGAGAAGTAGTTCCCCAAGTTCTAGCTATCCTTTCTTCCTTGTTGTGTTTGTATATCTCTACACTGCAATTCACCAAAGGAAAGATTCAAAACAAGAAAAAAGTCCATTACTTTAAAAACAGGATTACACACATCAACAAGCCAGCGAACAAAAGAACCGAGATTGAAGTAGTTGAATGTCAAATTGTTCAATTCAATGCTTCCATAGCTATCAAAGAAGCTCTTTTTACATAGTCTTCTCCTTGAAGAAACATAACAAAGTTGTAATTTTTTATATACTTTTAGTTTTTACCTTCGGAGAGAAGCGATGATATCACCTTGGGGGCAAACAAGAGCAACATTTTGGGATGATCCGATCTGTTCTTTGGCCTCATCATCAATGGCAAGAACAATAGGAAGAGACATGTTGACAAAAGTCCCATTTTGTAACCTAAGAGAATTAAAATGCAAACTTTGCAAATACTCATCTTCTCTCATGAACCCTTTCAAAGGACTAGCCCAACCTTCGCTAATCACATGTACCCACTCAAGATCAATCTTCGTAAGCTTCACTTTCGGCATCGTCTCTGATTCAGCTTTCTTCGCCCCAATCTCAGATTCCGGTACAATCAATTCCACCAATTCACCACCGTCTGGGTCAATCAAGGAGCTCCTAACAGCCATTTTCGAAGAAGAAGAAGAAACAGATTGCATTATTGTTGGGTTTCGTTTATAGACCAAATTGACAAAAGGGTTGTGATTAAAAGAAGAATCGAAGGAGATTTGATTGGTGAAAGAGGATGACTTTGAGTTTCTAGGTTGGTAGAGAGTGAGGTGCGAAACGTAGGAGGATCTGATCAGAAGAGACATGGATCTTCGTAAAGATAGCTGCTTTGGGAATGAAGCGAGAGAAGTGGAGAGTAGAGAGTGAACAGTGAAGGGTCGAACATGTTGGGAGGAACAAGGAAGAAGACGAAGACTGAAAGAGATCCACCACACGTTTTTCCTCTTTTGGCTCTTTTGCTTCTTTTCTAGTTTGACGTTTTGCAGAGAATTTTTGGTTTGTGGATGTAATTATTGCCTTTTCTGTGAAATGTCCTTTTCACCCCTTCTTTGTTCTTGGGGGACCCGTTCCATTTTTGTAAAATGCTCTCGACAAACCATATACATTTAACATTTTTATACATTACATAACATTTATAGAATGAAGCAAATAAAGGTGTGTGATTCTAATTATATAAAAAAGACTCATATAAAAGATTCTATTGAGGAAGACGTAGTAACCAAACTCGACAAGAGACCAACGACAAGAGCACTGTTATAAGTGCTTGGCTCGTTTTGCATAGAATTGTTCCTCGCGTCTATAAACGTGTCGTTCAAAAACGGTCCACCAACAAGTGCACCATAAGCTACGTTCGGATTTGGTTCCTCCGAGTTAAGCCACTTGAACCCATCTTTGCATCCTGTGTTTGCATCAGCTGGTATCGATGCTCCTCTATGATGCACAAATTCTGGATATTTCTCACCATATCCCACCAAATAGCTCATTTTCTCTGGATTTTTCCCTAACATGTAATCAGCCTGCACATTATATATATTTATATCAAGTTCTGTTCTCTGAATTGTGATGTTAATTTTATAGACTATTTTGGTAACCTCATTCCTATAGTAATCTATATGTACGGACCTGAGATCTGGCGAATTTTCTGAGATCTGAAGATTTGAAGGATTGGTCATCACAAGACAGTTCCTTAATACCAGAGGTGAGCATATAGTCACTGTAGAGTGTAGCTAAAAATGCTGAGGACACAGGGTGTTGCAGCGCATTCCATTCACTAACCCATATTAGACCACCTATCAAAACAGAAGATAACTACCAATTAGTGATTCAGAATATTTCTATCGTTAGTGAATGGTTTAACGTGAGATGTAAGAAAAGTACCATCAGTTCTACTAGATGTAGCAGTTGGGGAGCTTGGTATAAGCCCACACATGACAGCTTCTGCTGTGTCTTTATACCCTTGAAGTCCTTTGCTGTCTGATAACTCTTTCTTGAAGAAGGTTAATCTTGATAATAGTATCTGCAAACGTAACAAGTCACACCAAAATGTTATATTAATCAAACAAGCAAGAACATGAATCATATGATTTATAAAGAAGTGGCTTGTCTTTATTATACATGTGTTCCTGGAAGCTTGTTGTCCCAACTAAACCACGACGGACTTCCAAAATTACCAAACTCTTCACCATTCTTCGACACAAAGTCAAGGTATGTTTTATCCTCTGTTGCATGGTACAACCATGAAGATGCCCAAAGAAGCTCATCCCCATATCCAGTTGAGTTGTAATAAGGCTGAACCTTAGGTATGCTGACACTGTAAGATCCCCTGTTATCGTCTGCGAAATCGAACAACTGCTTCGCATGCTTCAGAAGCGTGCTTGAATACTTGGTATCACTTTCTTTGAAGACTAAAGATGCTGCAGCCATGGCTGCTGCTGTCTCCGCAGCAACCTCAGTCCCTGGAGTCTCTGTATCAATCTTGGTAAGAGTTCTATTCCTAGACATTGTTTCTGGCCTATCCCAGCATTTATGATCCGTCTCCGGATTTCCCACCTCCATGATTAAAAAAGCCAAATTGAATAAATCTAAATCAGTACTCTAATGAAAGATTCATTCATAATGATGGATCGAGCATTAACGTACCTGAATATAGAGAACATTTGGAGAAGGATGAGCATTGATAAGGAAATCAGTAGTCCATTTGAGAGAGTCTTTAGCATGATCCAATAAGTTAACAGAAGCCATTTGATCACCGTACTCAAGAATGGACCAGGAGAGAACTGTAGCAGTGAAAGCCATAGGGAAACCAAACTTCATGTGATCTCCAGCATCGTATAAACCTTTGGAAAGGTCGATACTTGCTTCACTTCCATCTTTAAGACCTGAATCTCCCCTCCATGATATTTTGTTGTTCTCTAGCTTACCAGCTGCATCAAAAGAACATGAATATATAATTTGTGCCAAAAGCGAAAAACACATTGAAAATGTAATTCAAGAAAAAATTGATATTCAAAAAGCTATGAGTTTGGAGACCGTGATATTCACAATTTGATTAAACAGGGGATATAGAGAAATTGAGATAAGCATTACAACGAACAAAGAAACGAGAAATGTGATGAGGAGAATGGTATACATTTCTGGATATCGAAGAATTGCATAGCGATCTTGAGAGCATCAGCGTACTTCTTATCAATGGAGCCAGGTTGATCATCACCGGAGTGGTTTGATCTATGCCTGAATGTTAAAACGACCGCGAGAATAACAGCGATTAAGACGATGATACCGATTAACCAAGTACAACAACAACATCTTGACTTTGGTTTCGCCACCATTTTGTTCTCCTTAGGTCGATATTAAAAAAAAAAAAAACAGAGTTAGATGTCAATAATGGACATGGCTAGATCTAGGGATTCGAAAGCAAACAGATTTTGGCTAAAAATAATGAAATCGAGAGGGCGCACCGACACTGATCAAACCACGCGGGACGGGATCCGTTTTTGCCAATTTTGTTTTCGTAATTACGGGAGTACCCTTGCCTGGGAAGGAAGCAACGTGGGCGAGTTGCAATGTCCCAATTTGGTAGTTGCGATGACGTTCTAATGTTTTTAATCAACTTCTTTTTTTGGTTACCTGTAAAATTCATTACGAGTCATTTAGTCAACTTCAACCATCACATCCAGTTTTTATTTACTCGTTATGCGGTTATGGCGTTGAGGCCAAGCAAGCAAAACATGTGCTTACTGATATAAGTAACCTTTCGACTCTTAATGTCCAAACATTTATTTCAGCTCAGTTGGTAACGGGTCTAGGTGTAGTGTAGTTCTTGAGGTAATGAGTTTGAATCTCTCAATCTCCTATTATTGCATTTTTTCAAGTCTTTGTTGTATGCTTATCTTTTTTCATGCTACTTAATTTTGAGTTCCAAGTTCTATGTATATAATACTCGTTCTGTTTTACAAATAGTGTCATTTTAGAGTTTTATTAAAGAGTATCATTTTAGAGTTTTATTTTTGCTTCACAAATATTGTCATTTACATTTTCAAAGCATCATTTTATATTTCAAATGCATATTTTATATTAGATTTCCTAGTTTTACCATTAAATTAACTCACTAAACAATTATTAAATAAAGGTATATATGTATATTTTAATGTTTTCTTAATTTGTGTGAAATGTGTTAAAGTGACACTCTTTGTAAAACAGAATTGTGAAACAGAAGGAGTAATACAAATATAGTTTATCATTAGTTCTAGAATAAGATTAGTTTCAAGATAAAATGATAATACAAAAGGATGATAATACTAATCTCAAATAAAATTTTAACATGGTACCTACATTTTTTTTCTGATTTGGCAGCAACAAATTACTTCATTTTTTTCGACATAAGTGATATTTGAATATTTATACTTATATGCTTAAATAATTTTGTTGTAAAATAAGATTTTGTGCACGAGATATGTCGAATCAATTTAAATTTAATTACAATTAAGAACTAAGTATAGATTTACCATTGTTATTTTTAATGTCATTGAAACTAAAAACATGATTTCCTACTCTCTCTCTCCAAATCTAAAATTTGGATTCAAACTTGAAAAAAATATACAAATTTAAATTTGTATAACCTGTTTGACTTGAATAACCTATTAAACTTGAATGCTATCATGGTCTACAATTATTGTCTCAATTGTATGGTTTACGAAGCAATAGCGAGAAGATCCCATAACACCATTTCAGCTAAAGTAAATAGTTAAAAATGAATCATAACGAAAGCTAAAAAGTAAAAACATTGTGATTTGTGTAACAATCGCTGGTATGATTTTTCAAATTCTTTTAATTACTTTTATTTCCATCACTAGCATTTTGTCTCTTTCACTGGTATTTTTATTGTATAATGAATCCACTTGATAAAACATAAAACAGAAGTTTCATTTTTCAGGTAATAGGTTAATTTTATATATAAAATATTTATCCTTTTATATTTACAAATTCCAAATCATTGTTATGAACCATCATTATCCATGCTTATTGTTTATTACTTATAGCCATACTTATTTATTGTTTGTAGAAAACAGTGTACCCTAACATTAAAAGGAATCTAATATAGAATTCAATGGGAAAAAGGGACCAAATTAGTAAGAGAAATAAAAATCCACCAAAGAATTCATCAAAAGAAAAGCTACCATTTTGGTCATAATTATATGAACAAATATAGCCATACTCATTAAATATTTTAGGGGAAAATAAATCAGTCAACCAATCAAATTAAGAAAATAAAAAGAATCCAAAGAAAAAAAATGATCAAATTGGTTAAAAAGTATATAAATTCCAGCACAGAATTCACAAGAAAAGCTTGGATCATAGTAAGACTAGAAAATATAAGCTACAAAGTGACTACAGTATATCCATTCTTCGAATCCCAGATGTCAACGATCTAAACCGTCCATTTCAAATCACAGGAAAGATTAACCTCTAAGAATCGTAGTGTACGCTAGGTCATAACACAGAGAACCATTTAACCCCCTTTCAAATAAAAGTAAATAGTAGTATTCCACAAGAAAAATAAAAATTTTAATTTAATTATTTTACCTTCTTTTTTTTTTCCTCATAATCATTTTGTCTCTTTCCCCGCTCTCTCGCTCTCGCCGCCGTCTGCGTAACGGTCTCCGGCCGCATTACGCCGATCATTCTGTTCCCTCCGCCGACGTTTCGATACCGTTTCCGCCGAAGTCTATCTTGAAGTGTTCCGATTCGATTCACTTTCCGAAACTTTTTTCTTTTCTTCAGAAGGTATTATTAATTTGTTCATTCGGTTGGAGCTCAGTTTCGTCTTGTTAGAGAATGTGTTTTGTTTTATCAATGGCGATCGATTTGAAACTCTTCTTCATCAATCTTCACTTCCTTGTTTTTAGTTTTCTGTATCAGATGCTGCTTTAGTTAGTAGTCGGTTGGTTTGCAATCGATTTCAAAATTTGTGCATCTTCTCTTAGATTCGTAGCTTCGATTTTTCAAAATCCGAATTCGAATGTCGAGTGCTCTGAGATTTTTGAAACAAAATCGAATCCAAATCTTGTTCACTTGAATAACCACATTTGAGTTTGCTCTAGTCATCTCGTCGCCGACACTAATCTCATTTTACCAGTAAGGACTAAGAAGAGTAGATTTCATACAGTAATGTACATTCGTTCATAGGATTCAGATTTAATGATTTCTCGTGCTTCGATATGTGTGGTTGGTTGAGAGCATTAGATGATCCAGCTATATGAGTTTTGTAAAAAGTTATGTATGCCTTAGCTGGAGAAATTACATAGTAGGGTTCCGTTCATTGATTGATTCTCTCTTGTTATGAGTATTGATTCTTGTTAGTTGAAATAGTATTATTACTCACGCATCTTTTGTTGTGTGTTCTTCATATAATTTGCGTGGCTTGATGATTATATTTTTGTTGTTCCTTTTTATCAGGTGTGCACAATGATTGGATCGTTTCTAACAAGAGGGCTTGTGTATGAACTCTGATCTCTTTCATTTGAGGTTTCATAAGTATTACTACTTAATCAATGAATTCTGTGAATTTGTATTTTTGACTTTTCGTTTGTTGGCAGAATGGTATTTGGATATGCGTATCCTGCTTATGAATGCTACAAAGCGGTTGAGAAGAATAAGCCTGAGATGCAACAGCTTCGGTTCTGGTGCCAATATTGGTTTGTGATGATTGGCTTTCTCATCTGTTTCTTTTCTTGAGCTTCTGCTTTGACTTTTCTTTTGTTGTAAAGTTTGGTTTTCTTTTCAAACTTGTTGCAGGATTTTGGTGGCTGCTTTGACCATTTTTGAAAGAGTTGGCGATGCTTTTGCTTCCTGGTTGGTGTTATTGATATAGGAATGCTTTCAGATGAATAGAGATATATTATGTACTTACTTTGTTTCTGTCATGTTTTCATGAAGGGTTCCGCTATACAGTGAAGCAAAGCTGGCATTTTTCATATATCTTTGGTTCCCCAAGACCAGAGTGAGTAAACTCTAGTGGTAGCTAAAAGAGAGTCAGTTAGTAGTAGTACCGGTGTATATGATCCATTTGAGCTCAGTCTCACTGTTCTTTTCTTTTCTTTTCACAGGGAACTACATACGTTTACGATTCCTTCTTTAGACCATATGTTGCGAAGCATGAAAATGAAATTGACCGTAACTTGATTGAGCTAAGGACCAAAGCTGGAGATATGGCAGTTATATACTGCAGAAAAGCAGTGTCCTATGGACAAACAAGAATCACAGAAATCCTGCAGTTTGTAGCTCTACAATCAACACCAAAACCTCAGCCTAAGGTAATCATATGATGCACTTTAAAAATACCAAGAGCAGCCAAGCATGTCTATCTGCTTTTCATCTTCTTCTATATGCTCGCTAGAAGATCATTAAATATGTTTCTCCTTGTACAATAGTGATAATGTTGATGAGTGTTTCTTGATTCATTAGGTAAAGAAGCAGGCAGAAGAGGAGGAACAGAAACAACCGGATCTTAAGACGACGAGCCAAGCAGCTTCCAATCCTCAAGCGCGTCTGCAATCAAAGAAACCACAGCTTCTAACCAAAGAACCTATATCATCAACAAAGCCTCTTTCATCCTCCCCGCGTAAGCAGCTGCAACAACAACAACAACAACAAACAGAGATCAAAGAAGCAAAAGCAAGCGTGTCGCAAACCAAACTCACTACTCTATCTCCACCAGGACCACCACCATCGCCCTCAACCGCCACGAAGCCAAACTCTGATCCGCCGCAGCCATTGTCAACAGAGGAAGAGAAAGCGGCACCGATTGTTGCAGCCTCACCACAACCAGCGTCTGCGATTCAGCGAGCGTCTTCTGCGAAAGAGACGATAATGGAGGAAACACTAAGGGTCACTCGCGGGAGTCTGAGGAAAGCTCGTTCAACGGGAGTACCGCGCTAAATAAGCAAACACACAAGTTCACAACTCTTACCTTTTATAATGGTTTTTTTCTAAAACAGGAATAATCGATTCTATTAAACGGTGTTATTTGTCGTTTTAGTTCGATGTAAATTTTTCAGACTTCAGACTTATATTGGATCTTGCTCTGTTCGTTTGATGTAGAATTTTCAGAGTCTTCAGACTGAGGAGGGAAAAAAAAAAACGATTCCAATGCCAGGCTTTGTACCTGGATTTCACCAGAGAAATTAACTTACTTGAGTGCTACAGTGGATCTGTTATCAAATAATATACTTAATTGTTTCTATAAACGTTCGTTGACTGGACCCGTTACGTTTGGGCTAATTCTCTTGATTGTTGATTGCTAGGCCCATACAACATACAAACAGGCCTACCGCTGACGCAAGTGATAAAAATTACATTTTGGGTAAATTACGTTAACTACATTTTGGGTAAATTACGTTAACTATGTTATAAAAATTATAATTATAAGAAATGCCAAGCATGAGAAAAAATTTAAATAAGGAAATTATCAAAATTATCCATAAGACCATAACTGATGTGAAAATGCCTTTTAATATCTGAATGCGTCCTTACTATGTCAAATTTTAGGGGCTTTGAACAAATATTTGTTGTATTATTCACATTTTGACTTCAGGTTTGATGTTTCACAAATATCGTAAAAAGTCGACATCCGTTTTGTCTAGAGATGTTTTGTATGTTTTATATTTGACCAGTATCTTCGTCACTTTCATACTTGTATATATATAAAATACATTATTTAGAATAATGTACGTATTTGACAAATTATACATTTCGATTTTTTTTTCCTCTTTAAAAAGAAAAGAGTAGCTACTTATTAATGACGTCAAAGTGAATGCGTCATGCTGAAGAGTGAAGGCCTCAATAATGGTGGTGTGAGTGGTATAGGTTGAGTGCGTGGCGTGGCGGCTGCATCTCTAATAAAATAATTAATGTTGTTGCTAAAGATATACATATATCGTAGTGACTAGTGCGTAGTAGTAGTAACACATGGCCTCCATTAGTTATCCACCGTTGGATTCGAAGATAAGATGATACTTTGAAGCATTTCTATTGGGAGATTCTTACTAAAAATACAAAATAAAGTACAAAATAGTATTTATTTATTAAAAAATTATGAGAATTTTATGGAAGAATTTCTCATTTGAGATATCTTTTTGAAAAACTATATTTTCTACTCAAAACATTGACATATTCACTTTATTTTTTACAAATTATAAAATTAAACTATCTATATACCAATTAAATAGTTTATATATTATATATATATATTTATTTTCCTATAAATTATAAAATAAAATAATCTAAATATTAAAGCTACATTATGCCGAAGTTTGTACATCTTTCATTGCAAGCGGTAAGAAAAAAAAGAAAAGATTCCTTCTCGCGTCTTTCTCGTGATCCCGACTATAACTATCCAACTTTTAGTTTTTCATTTCTTTTGTACAAGCACTCTTCGGTGGAAACAAGAAAGCAAAAAACATGAGCGACCCTAGTGGCCAATCTTCAACAACGACTGTCGGTGGAAACAGCGGCGGCAGCGGAAGTAACGGTGGAGGTGGATGTGGAAGTGGCGGCTCCTTTGGGAATCAGCCGCAGAGATCAAAGGTGAGGAAGCAAGTGTGGGCTGGAGTTCTCGGCATCTCTTCCTCCACCAATACTTAGTATATATCTCTTTAGTTCCACCGGAAAATAACATGTGTCTCTAATGAAAAATGGTGGTGGTAATTAATAATTATGCTTGAATCTTGATCATCGTTCGTGTTAAGTGTTAACTATGTCTGAATGACAAGGATATCACTAGATCATCTTCATCGTCATTTGTTATAAGATTTTGAAATATATATATTTTGTTTCCTTTAACTTCTGTAAATTAAAGGATTTAATCCCAAAACGTGAATATTGTGTGTAGAAACAATTAGGGTTTCTCGTTCAAATCAATACAGAGCGATATCATCATAAGAAATCTGAATGCGAGTCAAGTAGGCTAGATCGCTTGCATATAATTTTGTGACACATTTGTCGGTAAGGTATAGTCTGAAGAATGAGCATTAATTAAATAAAATGATAATTTTTAAATATTAATTCAAGTAATAGAAATATTCTATGGTGTGTGTATTGAATGGTATACAATCCACCGCTATTATTGTTCTTATCCATCGTCAACAAATATTTTACATATATTACCTCCTCAACTATTTCTCAAAAATTATTAACTACACGAGTCATTAATTTATTGTTTTAATTACAATCATTTCTCATGTTACAAANAAAAAAAAAAAAAAAAAAATCAATATATGTACTACAAATTTACCGTAAAGAATGGTTTAAGGATTTGAACGGAAAGGATTTTCAATTTACTACAACAAGGTGTCTTCAAGTTCCAGTATTCAACTAAATACAATTTCTGTTTCATTTAGGCCTTATCCGTATTGAAATAAAATGATACGATAAGTAAGTTTTAGTGTCACCATCTCGACTTAAATAGATACCTACCTAAATTTTTGTTTTGTAGATGTTTAGACCATTAGAAACATATTGGGATGTGTTATGTTATCTATATGAGCAGATCAACCGACTTGGAGGTTCTCGAATTAACAAACCCCGACCAGTTGTGTTACTAGATATATTTTTTTCTATACACCAACACATTAAACCAATTGACTTTTAAATTAGTTAGTCGTAATAATTTGAGAGAAATGATAAAGTAATTAAACTTAATTATGATTATCCAGGTGTTGTTATATCTTTAAGTAGAAGACATAATCATAACTGTGTTTAATTATACCAACCAAGTATAAGTTATATAACTAGAGCCCCTCATCCTATAATGATTTCACCAAAAGCCTATGCACTTCTTTGGAAAAAAACATACTCAAATTTAAAATCAAACTCTTGTTTTTTGTTTTTGTTTCGGCTCAACTTCAAATTTATAATCAAACTCTTGTTTTGTTCTCTAGGCGATTATAATCATTTTTTTCTTTTATTTTGAATTGATAGTTACGGAATGGTCTGAACTACTAGTTCAAAGCCAAGTGTACAATGTATCTGAAGCAGGACCACAGCTTATTTTCAAACACCATGATAATAGTACTTACTAGCTAGAGAGTACAATTTAGCTTTTAATTTTGCCTTATATAATCAGCTCATGATTAACCGTTGATCAATTCTCGGCAAATATGTTTCCTCATTGTCAACGAAAGCTCGGTCTCATTCCATGTGATAACATAAGCTACTTCTAATTTTTTTTCTATATTAGTCAAAATTCAATTTAAGATTTAGGTTCATAATAACCTTTGGACATTAATATATATATACAAAAAATTGGTCAAACTGTTTTCCCTTTTCTTGAATCCTTCAATCCATATGATATACTATTTATTGTACTAATAATAAATAAATATAGATTTATGAACCAAACACAAATAGTTTAGCTGATTGAACTCAACTGAATCACTTATGCTTTTTGGAAAAAAAAATTTCATGTATATACAAATCTATCCTGAAGATGAAAGCTGACTAATCCATACAGCCAATTCTATATCCAAAAGTTTCATAGAAGAAGAAAAGTTCACTTTGCCGAAGACAGAGGAAGCCCATACAAATGATTTGTTCACATGCAACATCATACACTTAATCTCTCAACTCACTTTTTTCACTAACGTTTATACTAATCCTTCAAATTTTAATATTTCAATATTTAACAACCCTTTCAATTCATTCAAAAAGGAAAAAAAAAGAAAAAAATATATAGATTATGAAAAGCTCCTAAACAACCCTTTACAATGTGTATAAATAAGTCTATAAAAACGAGCATCATAATCAAACAAAACACATGCAAGACAGGCTATAATAAACTTTATAATATACTCCCCAAAACTATGCAAAAGCCATTTGAGAGAGCTCCTCCTAACACACACTCGCACTCATTCACCATTCATATAAACGAACCATTTAACCATCATCATTACTTAGACCGTCATCATAACCACAATAATAAGAGCTTCACTGGTTTATCTTCGTCCATGAAGCTCTTCTCCAAATTCCGCAAGATTTTCATGAGGATAGTCTTCTTTCCTTCCTCCTCCTCCTCCGCCACCGTGCGTCCTCACAAAACCGCTGACTCCAGCAATGGTTGTGAGAGGTTAGAGACGCGGAAGATATCTTGCAGTAATTCGTACTACTCCTCACACTCTCACTACAGTGAAGCTATCTCAGATTGTATAGACTATTTAAATAAGTCTCATCAAGAAAATGAAGACCGGATTGTTCATCATCACGAAAGGTTTTTATGTTTAGTCAAAACATAATGATGATTTCATGTCTCTTTTTCCTTTTCTTCTTCTACATAACTCAAATTTTCTTCTCTTAAGCTCGTGTTCGTGTTATCAACTATTTGAGCCTTTTCATCATCTATTTTTCAACTATATATTAACTATGGAAGTTGAAGCTGCTAAGCTGGTTTTAGTTGATAGTTCTTGTAGCATAATGTTTACGGACGTACGAATTGTCTGTGTGTATGTGACACAATAGTTCTATATATAGACGTATAGTCCCATACAAACCTCTCATAACTTGTTTGATCCCATTACGACGAAAAGAGTTCAAGTCGATAAACTTATACAAAATTTGGAGAGGATATCTAATTTTTGTTTATAATGTTGTAAAATAAATTAGGAAGTAAAAAGAGCTCCATTAGTTGCCATTTGCAAGGTTTTATTCGTACAGTGAACTCAGGGATCAAGCAACCTCTGACCGTATTAAGAGTCTAAACCGTCTATGCATGGAAATCTCGAGTGTCGAGTTCAATTAACAAAACGGACATCACACTTATTCCTGTCTTCTAAACATATATATTAAAGAACATCATGGCGTACTTTTATGATCATCACAGTTTTGATGTTCTGCATGTTTCCAACCAATTTTTCAAAACGGCAGGTTTCTATAATTCTTTTTCCCAGTGGGCCAAAAGTTGGAACTGTAGGCGTTGTTTGTGAATTGTGAAGTCATATGATCGTCGAGTAAAAACGTCATCACAAACGAGATCCGAGCTAACATTATTTTGGAAAGCTAATTCTAATTAATGCTTCTTTGCTATCAAAAACTTTTAAGTATCTCAAAAATCTCTAATCATTAAACCTCCACAGGCTCAAGCAACCCATTCCGAAAAGCTTCTTACACCACACCAGATGGGAGACGAAGAACGAGCTGTCCACCCATTAAACTGTTCCCAAAAACAGAAACATTCTATTAGAATAACATTCCAACACCAACAATGTGGCAATTATACATAATGGGTGGAGTATTTAAAGGCCACAGTAAAAATGTATTTACCTCTGAACATAGTAATAGCAAAAATCTGCGAGAATGAAGGTTTGAACGATTTCAGAGAGGAGGACCATTACAGGCCACAATCCAGACCCTAATGCAGTCAGTAACCGCCCTTGCGTATCCAACACCTACGCGCATTTAAATCATTTTTTGAGAAAAGAGTACAAAAAGGAGATAATATGAGCTTACAATGTGTGGTATGTCAAGAATAAAAACTCTATAACCTGAAGGATCCAGTGTGCACAACTCAAGAACCTAGCAATTCCCAGAGCAAACACGTAATGTGCTGTAAATGGTTCCACAATCTGAGAAAAGAAAAAAACATAACATTCGAGAAAGATTCAGACTCAGCCCTTTGGTAACAAAAAAACTTAAAGTTTTAGTATCGAGTACCTTAGTGTTCTGCATGACCCTTAATTGAGGAAGAACTGAAACAGCTTCAAGATAGACACAGAATGCCCAAGAAATCCTGTTTATGATGTGGTGACGTGTTGATGGATGAATAAAGAAAGATATAACAGCACATGGGATTACCTGAACCAAGATAGAAAAAAAGCTCTCAGAACGAATACATCGATCGGTATCAAGAATCTCAATAACGATCAGTAAACAAGTTGAAAAACTCTGTTCTTGATAAAAGCTTAGGTAAAGCGCGAGTATTTGATACAACTAAATAAGTCCAAAAATGTGATTTCAAAGCTTAAATGTCAAATAGTGACATCTATAAACAAAAATTGAACTCATACACAGAGAGATAGAGTCAAAATGAAAAAAAGCCTTTACTCTAGAGCATTGCACTGAGCTGAAACCAGACTTCTCTCTCTCTCTCTAATAGTAACATTCTTCTACCACACAAGTTTTAACACTCAAACCACATGGAAAACTATACAAAAGTGATGAAACAGAGAGTTTGGTAAACTTACGACAAAGTAGATAGCAAAATTGTCTTTGTCTTCCATATAAGTGGGTCTAAGCTTGAAACGAATCATATAAATGACCCAAAGAGGGGTCACCAAAGTAGCTGAATCAAGTAATGTGTGAAGATCAAACTCCATCACAAAGCTACAATACAATCTCACAGCCAGAAACAAAGCCGTTAGCTCCTGCGTCTTGAGAGATATCCCTATTGAAATTTCAAAAATGTCACAGATCATTTTAAAAAACAAAAGATTTAAAAAACACGACAGCATCCCAATCTCCATAATCAAATCCCTAAAAACCTATAGAACCCAGAAATTTCCATGATTTGAAAGTTATATAAAGTACCAGCGCAAGTCTTCTCCTTTGTGAGCTTGTAGATAAGAACACCGATACCAAGGGCATGAACAGCCTCAGAAGCGATGAAAAGGTTGTCGTGTTCATGAACAATCACCCTGAGGAAAACAAGCACCGCCATTGCCGTAACCACAGCAAGAAAAGCCTTCACCTTTGGCGGCTGCCGGCGAATCCACGCCATCACGGACTGAATCTGACTCTTCTCCGCCTTCATCCTTCGATTCACAACAACAACTCTCTCTCTCTCTCTCTCTCTCACTCTCTCTCTCTCTCTCTCTCTCTCTCAGATCACAAGTGTTGTGATTAAGGATTGATTATCACACAACCTTCGTATTGAATTTGGGAATGAATGAATCTGTAGATTTCTTAACGCAACCATACAACAATTGCCAATGCCATTACTTTCGCGAGGAGGACACGTGGAAGCTGTTTGGTGAGAGAGACTGATAGTTTCTTGGTTCTGTTTTTTTTTTGCAAAAGGTCATAACTTTTCTATACTTGTCTGATCGATGCATCTGACATCTACAATTATACTAAACCGGTTCGGTTTTTAATCACGAAGTCACAAATTCATGCTCCGGTTTATTCAATTGGTAGAAGAACGAGCCCACTAAAGGCCCATTGAAGAGCCGTGTGTGGCTGTAAAGTTTAAAACTTTAAACGCTCCGAATCGATTAAACAATCTTTCTCTCTCTCTCTCTGTTTNTTTTTTTTTTTTTTTTTTTTTTGTATTGCAACTCTTATAACGGTCTTATCTCTCTCTCTAAAATCACACACTCTCTCTCTCTCTCTACAACTCTGTTGTGCTTCTTTGAATTGGTATTGGAACTTGGGTATTACCGAGATGGAAGTTAAATCGGTGACTGGAGAATCTTCGGAACGGGAAAACTGGGATATAATATTCAAGAGTTTGGTCAAGATTATACAGACGAAGCAAGACCAAGTCGAAGCGCTTCTCAAAGATATGAAGATGATTGAAAGTTCTATCAAGACTAAGTGCGAGAATTGGGTAATTGATGTTCGAAATTACGAAGATCAACTCTCTCTGGTAAAAAACCCCCTTTTTGATTCCTGATTTCCGATAAAGTTAGGGTTTTTTTTTTAGGGTTTCGCATCTCTGCTTAACAATTTTGAAGTTTAATGTACTTTAATTGGTCTGAAAATTTTCTCATTGTTACAGATGAGGAAAGAAATTGAAGCGACGAAGAAGAGGCAGTCGCTTGAGACCTCTAAATGCAATCTCTTGTGCGGATTAAAGGACAGCGATCGTTCGCTTTGCAATTTGAAGTTGGGTAAGTGACTGTTTTGGTAAAGATTTTATAATCAAGTTCGCTCCTTTTGTTTCCTACGGACTAATAGTAATTAATAAAAAGTTTCAATCTTTTTGTTTCATGGAAATTGCAGAACAGACGATGGATGAGTTAAAGGACTTTAAGGCTTGGTTTGATTTCCTCACTCTGAATACAACAAATGTAAGTCAAAGTTTTAAATTTTGTAAGCTCTTATAGACTTTTTTTGGTTTCAGGAACTCATACAAATCCTTCTTTCTTTATGTGTATATGCAGGATGAAAGTGGCAGCTCAGAAGGTTCGGCTATTAAGTCACTGGAGGCAAAAATCAGAAAACTGAAGCTTGAGTATGAGAAGCTTGCTGCTGAAAAGAAATGTGTGGTATCTGATCTTATACGAGAAAATGGGTTTGCGTGGGAACAGTTCGAACGTATCCACAGTGGATCTACTGTAAAGTTAAAGACAAAAGATGATGAGATCGCTCAAGCAAATTCGAAATTTTCTAGTCTTATATCTTATCAAGAGCAGCTTCAGTCAGCTAATCAAGAGAAGGATGAGACTATCTCAAGGTTAAAGGCTAAGATGGCTGAAATGGAGACGAGTTCTACTAAGAAAGATGAGGAGATCTCTAAACTCTCACGGGATCTGGAGTCTTTGAAGAAGTCTCGTGGTTTTACACCGGTTTTAACACGATGCACAAAACCTGAAAAGCGTAGCAATGGAAGCACGGTGGGATCTCATATAACTGCTAAGAAAGAGAAGTCTGCTGCATCATCATCTAATGAAAAGGTAGTTCATAAATTTGAATATGCTTGTGGTGTCTGTGTTATTAAATACTTGGGAGTAGAGAGAACAGAAGGTATTATATACATTATTTGATTTACTTTGGGATTTTTTTTGATCAGGTAAGCAAAAACTCAAAGAGGAAAAGAGTGAACACGACAACGGTCTCAGTTTCAGAAGTCCCAAAGCTGTTCACTTCGACTTTTAGACTTCCCAAGTTGAAGTCTCCATCTTCTGGAGCCATATAGATTATCTTTTCATTAGGGAACTTAGGTTGTTTATCTATTTGTAGTTAGGATCAATCTCCTGGTGTATATTTTGCAACTGACCACACCCATTAGCTTATTAAAAAGTTCTTGAGAATTATTCCCCTACCCCCCGGCATTGATTTAGTTAGGAAACTCATAAGCAGCTGTCTTTATTTTCTCTATATTATTGTGTCTTGAAGCTTAATCAGAGGAGGAGGCAGCAATGGCAGAACATTTGGCAATGCAACAAAGATTTCAAGCGGCCTTGAAGAAGTGTGATTTCCCGGTTTTATTTTGATTGTAGCTGATGGTTTCTTTCTCTTTGTATGACTTTGATATTTTGAATAAAGATCATATGACTTCTTCTTCTTCTCTTGGTTTATATATTGTTTGTAGAGAGCCACTGAGTGTGTGAAAGTGAGCTTTCACTTTCACCTTCACACCAAATCAAATCCATCTCATTCGGTTCAGAAGAGACTTGAACCAAACCGAAGTCAGAAATAGAAATTTTGGTCCGGTTCAATGAAATGTGAAATTTTAGCATTTTGGTATAGAAGATGAAACGACACCGTCCCAAGCATCCTTTTATTTTTGGATTAGGGCACAATTGACGGAGGAGGAACACAGCCGTTGGTTTCTTCTTCTTCTCAGATCTCCCCAAATTTTTTTTCCAGTAAAGGTTTCAAATTTTTGTTTGATTGAAGAAGATGCCATCGGCGGACTCGAAAGCTATGAATAAAGAGGAGACTGAGGAAGACAATAAGAGCTTGAGTTCTCTTGTGAAGAAGAAACCCACGAACGCCAACAATGCTGGTTCGAAGAAATTGAAGAAGGAAGACGATGATGATGACAAACCCATCAGATTATCTTCATCTGGATCTCGTTCAAAGCCGCCAGTGAAGAAGAAGGAGGAGATTGATGATGAAGACGATGAGAAGATTCATGTTACTAAGAGGAATTCCTCTGTTGCTGTCTCAAAGGTTCGATTTTTATTTATCTTTCTCTCTCTCTCTCTCTCTCTCTCTCTGTTTGCATATAAATTAAGAGAATGGTGAGAAATTTGATGTAGCATTGTGTTGATGATGAGTCTCTACCTATCTCTGGTTTTAGGAGAAGAAGAAAACAGAGAAAGAAGAAGAAACAAAGAAAAAGAGAGAAAGGAAAGTATATGATTTGCCTGGTCAGAAGAGAGACCAACCTGAAGAGGTAGCTTTTTGGGCTGCTCTCTCTCTCTTTCTCTTGACTTTTAGATTTATTGGCCAATTCGTTTGAAGTTTTTCTCTTGTTTTTTTCTTTTGCAATTCTGCAGAGAGATCCACTTCGGATTTTCTACGAGTCACTTTACAAGCAAATTCCCACTAGCGACATGGCTCAGATTTGGTGAGCTCTTATATTCCTTTGTCTCCCCTGCAACTTAAAAAATGTTTACACATATGTATTGTTTTGGTAATGTATCTGATCATTTGTCTTTGATCACTCCGTGTGTAAGCTGAGTCCTACACCAAGTTGATTTATTCCTTTGGGACATAATGCATACTTGTGTTTGATTTTTGATGGTCTCTTGTGTTTAGTGACACGGTTTTAAGCTCACATGAATCTTGAACATCATAAAGAGACTGACATTGTTTGTAAGAAAGGAGAGTCCTTTTTAAACCAATCACACAAAGCATTTTTATATCTGTGATGGTTATTATGTGGGTTTGTTCATCATTTGATTTTAGCTTGCTCTGATTATTTGAAACCGTTTTGTGTTTATGATCACAGGTTGATGGAGTCTGGTTTGCTTCCAGCGGAAAAAGCAAAGAAAGTTCTTGAGAAGAAACTGCAAAAGGGTGGAAAGTTCAGTTCTCCTACAAAATCTGCAGCTTCTACTCCGAGAAGCAACAACAAATCAGTGCCCGTGAAGGAGGCAAAAAAATCACCTTCTGAAGCATTGTCAGACAAAAAGAAGGGAACTGTTTCGAAACCAGCCACGAAGAAGAGGAAGAAGAACTCCGATGATGTTAGTGATGACGACTCAGATGATGATTTTGTGGCTAGCAGGGTCTCTAAAAAACCTAGAGCCAAGTAGTTGGAGTTATAAGACTGAATTTGTAATCGGTTATTAGTGACTCAATTTGTAGAATCCTTAAAGGGGACGAATTCTTTAAGAGTAATGGAAGAGTTGGCAGATTGTTTCTGATCTTATTGCACTAACTTGATACATGCACACTTGTCCTGCGTTCTAGAATCATATGGGTGTTGTCTGATTATTAAGCAAAATAGAAAAAAACTAAGAGGTAGCCCCTGGCTTAGAACATGCATGATGGTGGCTCTTTTGTAAACCCCATGATTCTGACTTAGTGGAAAAGCCATGGAACTGATCTTTGAGGCACTTTGCCTTGGAGCTTCAGTCTTCGATAGGACTCTCTGATATGGCAAGGTCTAATAGGTCTTATTAACAAAACTTTTATAAAAACTTCTTCAATTTTAAAAAAGTTTCATAAACTAAAATAGCAAATATATGATACCCAAAAAAAATGGAAACTCAAACTTTCTTTATAACAATTTTACCAACAACAAGTAACAAAACAAAACACATTAAAATAAATTCCCATTTTTTGAGCGTCTTACAATCAAATTTTAAAAGATAGATAATCAAAGAGTCGTTTCATTTAGTATAGATGTTTTGATTTGATCACTGATGGATCAAGTCTAATAAGCTTCCTCACCTTCAACTTCTTCATCCTCATATACTTCTTCATCCTCATCAGCTGTAGCGTCTTGGTACTGTTGGTATTCAGCGACCAAATCATTCATATTGCTCTCAGCTTCCGTAAACTCCATTTCGTCCATACCTTCTCCTGTGTACCAATGCAGAAACGCTTTACGCCTGAACATAGCCGTGAACTGCTCGCTCACTCTCCTGAACATTTCTTGGATCGACGTCGAGTTACCAACAAAGGTCGCCGCCATTTTGAGTCCCTTTGGTGGGATGTCACAGACGCTGGACTTCACGTTGTTTGGGATCCACTCAACGAAGTAAGATGAGTTCTTGTTTTGTATGTTAATGATTTGCTCATCCACTTCTTTTGTGCTCATCTGTCCTCTGAATATAGCCGAGGCTGTGAGGTAACGTCCGTGACGTGGATCAGCTGCACACATCATGTTCTTGGAGTCCCACATTTGTTGAGTCAGCTCAGGGACTGTGAGTGAGATGTATTGTTGTGAGCCACGTGAAGTGAGCGGCGCGAAACCTACCATGAAGAAATGGAGACGTGGGAATGGGATTAGGTTCACAGCGAGTTTCCTGAGGTCAGAGTTTAGCTGTCCAGGGAACCTTAAGGAGCAAGTCACACCACTCATTGTTGCAGAGATCAAATGGTTCAAGTCTCCAACTACAACATCATGCACAATATGAAGATTTAGTTTTAAACACATTTTGAAAATATCAAGATTGAGTTTTAAATACATTTTGGGTTAGTGGGATAAGAAGGATTCAATGGTACTTACAGCTAGGAGTGCTGAGTTTGAGGGTACGGAAGCAGATGTCGTAGAGAGCTTCATTGTCGAGGACCATGCATTCATCAGCGTTCTCAACAAGCTGGTGGACAGAGAGAGTTGCATTGTAAGGCTCAACGACTGTGTCAGAGACTTTTGGAGATGGGAAAACAGAGAACGTGAGCATCATTCTGTCTGGATACTCCTCTCGGATCTTTGATATCAACAGAGTTCCCATTCCAGATCCTGTGCCTCCTCCCAGCGAGTGGCACACCTGAAACCCTGTAATATATTGCAGCCCCATGATTCAAACAATGATTCCATGATGAATGCAGAACCAAAAGTGTTCATATATAGAATGCTTGAGCAAATTAAACAACATCCATCTGATCACTAGTCTAATTGCTAACTAAAATCAACTAAGACATAACGTTTCTATCCACTAAAGAAAACAAAGTATATATCATCACTCTCCGCAAAACAAATGTTTGATGCAGTAGTGACTAGTCATTAGTCATAGACTCATAGCTATATTTGAAGTTAAATAAACAATGTATGAACGCATCACGTAAGTACTGACCATACGTGACATAAAAACTTAAAAAGAAACCACAAAATTCCAAGAAACTAATTTGTAGTAGGACCATTGCATCTTTTTATCCTGCAATCACGGTGCCTTGAAAATGTTGTGATCACGACATCAGAATAATATAATACCATATCTCAACAGCTTTATATGATAAAACTTCATTAAAAAATAAAAAATCTTGAATAGTAGTATACAAAACAGCTTGGCCCTACCAATAATAAGTGACAACATCCCACTCCACAGAAACATAGCACTTGCAGTTCAATTATTTTTGCTGTCCTCACTTGCAATTACATTAAACGAGACGATTTGATAGGTCGAATTATTGAAGAAGAACCCACATGCACACAATTCAATAATGTGGGACAAAATTTAACGAGATTATCAAAGTAACAAAACAAAACGAATCAAAAATAACAAAGATTGAAAATGAATTTAATTGTTGTGTATAAGTATAACTCTTACTAATCCGTGATCTATTTATTGAACTCGTGACTACAATTCTATACTAAGTAGATATCATACTATTTTACATGAAGAGATCGATGAATACTACATTAAATCCAAATGATGTCATAACTATACGGATCATGATGTACTGTAAATTTCAAAACAAGATATATACGTACCTTGAAGGCAGTCGCAGTTCTCAGCTTCTTTACGAACAACATCAAGAACAGAATCAATAAGTTCAGCACCTTCAGTATAATGACCTTTAGCCCAATTGTTACCAGCACCAGACTGGCCAAAGACGAAATTATCAGGACGAAAGATCTGACCAAACGGTCCGGATCTGATACTATCCATAGTACCAGGCTCAAGATCCATGAGAACAGCACGAGGAACGTATCTTCCACCAGAAGCTTCGTTGTAGTAAACATTGATACGTTCAAGCTGGAGATCTGCTGTGTCTCCGCTGTAACGTCCGGTGGCATCGATGCCGTGCTCGTCACAGATGACTTCCCAGAACTTGGAACCAATCTGGTTTCCACATTGGCCACCTTGAATGTGAAGGATCTCTCTCATTGTGTTAGTGTGTGTGTGTGTGTGGGGCGGTTCACAAGTCACAAGATCAAGAGAGATGGTGAGGAATATGTAAGATGGGGAGTGGGGAGTGACAGCTATATAACTGTCTCTGTTTGACACTTCCCTCGCTAGAGATTTTTATTCTCTGTTTCTCACCCCACCTAACTCTTTCATTTATAATTGTCATTTTCTTTACATTTTTTTTTTTTTTTTTGACATTATATCCTTTACATCTTTTTTTCTTATTTACTTGAGATTTGCTGAAATAAGTTGTTTGACAGAGAGAACGTCATATTCTTCTCGCCAGATTTATGGCCAACCATAATTGAAATCTCTTTTGTAAAAACGAACCATGACTCACAATCATATATATATCTTTCATTCAAAAAATACTTACTTTCAGAAAGAAAAAAATGGGATCGAATCGGTAATGATATATGTTTAACATAATTGCCAAAAGAAAAGGTTGACATAATTTGAGATATTTCTTATTCAGTGTTTCCACTAGCAAGGATTGAAAAACTTATTAGAGCATGCATGTGCATATATTGCCAATATGTTGTTGTCTATACCACATGGATAAATTTTTATATTGCCAATATGTTTAAACAAAAACAAAATTTGTAATATTTGTTTTTTCCCCAGTTGTTGAGGGACATCAGCGTAATGGGAACATGTTATGCAAAAAAATTGTGTTTATTAAAATACTTTAATTTTGTGATTAATATAGTAAACTCTTTATTTTTTTATATCTAGAAAGAAAAAACAAGTAGTGAAAAAAAAACAAAAAATTGTGTAAGGCTTTTCAATTTTAGAATTCGAGTCCATTTAAAAAAGAAATGGGCTTAAAGTTGAGCCCAATAACTAAGGAAACGCCGACGTATTAGTTTTTAAAAAAACCCTAGAGTTCGCTTCATCGTCCCTATATAAAAGCAAAACCTAGTTTACCACAAACAACATCGCCGGGATATCAAACTTTTTCTTTCCTCCTCGTGATCTTGTGTTTTTATTTTGCAAAAGAAAAGGATTTTTGTTTTGTTTTGATTTGATGCGAAGAAGATAAAAATTCAAGTGATGAGATTTGATCTAAAATTCTCACGACGGTCGTCTGAGGCCTTTTGTGGCCGATTGATGTACCGATCACTCCTCTCTGATGAAATCTTTCTTCATTCTCAAAATCTCTTTTTTAAAAAAAAGTTTTTAAACCGATGTTTTCATTGATTTTATAGGTTAATTAGGTTTTGTTTAAATATTTTTAATATCGAGAAAAGAGACTTGTCGAATTGGTTTTGGTATGTTATTAATCGTAGATATAACCCTTTGATGACACTTAAGGAGATGTCCTAAGCATTGGAGAACAACAAAAGTATAATAATTGACCAATTGATGAGAAAATGTTCTATCACGGACTGAACTTCTAATTTGATTAACGTAATTCAAGATGGTGAAATTGAATGTTAGTATTAGTTCTCACTGAATTGGATTTTGATTAAGGCTTCAGAAGATTTGTGAAAAGAAATTATGAAAATCTCATTACATTGTTATATGGTACAGTAACATGGTACAATAGGCTCGGTAGTCGGTAGCTTCAGCACACACCCTAAACACAATCATCTGCGTGACAAACATGTGGTCCGCACGTGCATGTACATATTTACATGTGTGCGTCCGGTTCGTAATATTTATTTGCGTTACCCACTTGTTTTAACATGCCTCCTCGATAATACAGTTTGATTGATTACGACGACGATAAGTTTGAACTAAATATTTAATATGAATTGTAAAGAAAACAGTTATTAAGATATGAAATTGCATGTAAAATTTGGATTAAAAGGCAATAATCTTATAACACCAACCTTGTATGTAGTTAAAACTATATAACACCGTAACTGATATGACAATCATCAAGGTAATCAACTAATCATCATATTCGTTGAGCACAACGTTCTACACCACTCGCAACTTATCCCCAGAACTCTCCTCGTTGACGCTTTTTCAACGGCAATCTCGTGTTTTTCAAATTAGACTATTTTGGTCTTCCGAATGCTTTAAGATAATATGACAGAAAATTAAATCTAATATATTAAAGGAGAAATCGAAAGAGCTCACAACCAATCTCGCAAAAATTAACGTCGTTTACTCTGAATGAAATTACCCTTAAAAATATTCCGGACAAGTTTTTCTTCTCTATTTAGGTTGTTGAAACGCACCACATTCATCCTCAGACTTAAGATTATTAATTTGCCATTAATGAGATTTAAAACTGGACTTTTTTACCCTTTTCTAAGTTTTAATTTAAAAATAAAAAATAAAAAACGAAAATTAAAAAAAAACGAAATTTGTTTTACAAAATCGGAAATCTAATTTATTTACACAATATTTCTTTTTTAAAAAATGGAAGATAAATATTAGAATATATTACGAATATTTGTTTAAAGAAAATTTCTATTTTTTAAAATTAAAATGGTAAAGATAATTATAACGATTTACCTTCTAAGCTATATATATAGAGGCTCAGCCAAAACAGTAGAAGTCGGATTTATTAAGCTAAACATATATTTTGAGAATATAATATTTCTTTTGTATTATTTTGGTTATAATGAATCAACTTTACTATTGTATGATTTTGATTTTTTTTTTCATGTTGATGTACTATCCATATGCTTTGGTGCTTTGCATGATTAATTTTTATGCTACTATAATTTTTAATTATTATGTTGAATCATATCAAAAGTTTTACTCATTTTGTACTATTTGGTTGTGTTTTAGGTGTACCTGCCATGGACCATTGATGTTTTTTTGTATATCAAAAACAAGATTGGATGAACAAGTTGATGAAGCAAGCAAAAAAATCAAATTGGTAAAGTATTTTTAATAATTGTATTTATTTGTTTTTTTATGTAGTGGTGATTGTTATTCAATTTTGTTCTCTTGGTTAAACATGATCATATTTTTATTCCATGATTTTTTATTCTACAAGCAAATGAGCAAAGAAAACTTTTGATAATTTTATATGATTCATCGGATTCTAATATTTATGCTTTTTTTTGTAGTGGTTGTTTGGAAAGCAAGATCAAGCAATCATAGACTTTGTCTATGGATTCTCCATCTTTAAAAAATATAGGTTGTATTATTTTCTATTTTTTTATAGTTTAGTAATTTGAAATAAAATTTTATATGTAACCTAATACATATTTTTTTTGTTTCAGTTGAATTCATGGATGATCATTGATCATAATTGTGGATCTACAAAACTGAATATAATGAAATTCAGGTATTAATTTTTGCTAATCTGAATCTTTATTTTTTTTAAATAATATTGTTGGTAATGTTTTTTTTTGTAATAATTATAGTTGCAGAAAAATTATGGTGGATTCTGTTCATAACAAATTTATGGTAATTTTCTAAAAACTTGGATTTCTTTCTGTTTACAAATAGATTGAAATTATAATTCTATTTATATGTAACCTATTACATAATTTTTTTTTGTTTCAGTTGAATTCATGGATGATCACTGATCATAATTGTGGATCTACAAAATTGAATATAATAAAATTCAGGTATTAATTTTTGCTAGCCCGAATCCTTAATTTTTTAAAATAATATTGTTGCTAATATTTTTTGTAATGATTATAGTTGCACAAAAATTATGGTGGATTCTATTCATAAAAAAATTATGGTAATTTTCTAAACACTTTGATTTCTTTCTATTTACAAATAAATTAAATATTTTTTATGACTAATATTTAAATAAATATTTGTGACTAATATTTCTTCATAAATATTTGTGACTAATATTCCTTCTTCCTCTTAAATTGATAGAAAGAAGAAGGAAGGAATATTAATTGGATTCGAGACTTTATATCTCAGAGATTATTCAAGAAGGAAAGAGATTAAGGAAGATTAGGGAGAATTTTTTTTAACAATTTACAATTATTGTTTATTTGAAATTGCTTTAGATGGATAAATAATATATAATAAATAGTAAATTTCCCATTTTGTTTAATAAAAAAAATCAGAAATCTAAATTTTATGTCTCATTTAAAATTTAAAAGTAATAGAAAATAAATAGTAGAATATATTACAAATATTTCTTTGAGAATATCCCTGTTTTTTAAATTAGTAAATTTGTACATACCTTTTGTTTCACTTTTAAAATTATTTTTCTTTTAAAAACGAAAATTAGAAAAAAAAAAAAAACAGAAATCAAATATTCATATCCAATTTATTTTTTTTTTAAAAATGAAAAATAAATATTTAAATCTTTTGTAAATATTTGTTTCAAGAAAATTTATGTTTTCTAAAATGTTAAATTTCTATAGATAATTATGACGGTTTGATTTGGATAGAAATAATTGAAAATCTCGAGAGTATATACTAAAAATATCCATTTAATTTGATGATATGACACAATCTTTTGTGATCTCGACAAAATCTCATAGGGTTGATGTAAATCTCCAGAAAACCTATGTTATTCCGTCTGGATACTTTATCACCAAAAGGAGGAACAAAGATTCTAAATAAGACAAAAGGTCTTGACAATTAAAATGTATATATATTGAAAATATAAACGAGTAATTTTAACAAATTATTTTTCTTTCACTTTTAAAAATAAACTGTTTAAAAAAACAAATTATTATTTTTAAACGAAAATTAGAAAATCTCAAAAATAAAATAATTGAATCCTATTTTAAATTATTAAAAATGGAAAATAAATACTATTTTTAAAGATTAAATTATAGCTTCTCTTTTAGTTAATTCTTTTCCATTTACATTTTTGTTGGAATCCTTTTTAGCCTTATAATTAATTTACTTTTTGGTTTGTTAAATTAGTTGAACTATTATTTAAAAAAATATTTGCCCACACAAATTTATAAAAGAATTGAATTAGTGATATATTTGACCACAAAAAAGTTTAGAGAATAATTCTTTTTAAAAAAGTTTTTTCCCGCACAAGTCAAATTGTTATTTGGTTAATTGAATGTAATTTATTTTTCGTAAAACAAAATTATAAATAAGTGTTTAACTTTATTGTTCTAGGTCTAATGTTAACACATGCTCATATAGAAAATATATGTTTAACTGAAATAGAACTGATGTTGCGATCGAATGGAACGTCTCTTACGGCGTTTGAGAAAATGCCTAAACCAGATAATAGTATGATGAACACAGGTGTAAATAGGCTTATCGCAGATGAGAGAATATATAAGCCTCATAAACAACAGAAATTGTACAATGAGTTGTTACCTATGCTAACTGAGGAGCAAAGACTTGTTTATGAAGAAATCATTCACTGTGTGAATCACGAAAAATGTGGTATGTTTTTTGTTCATGGATTTGGTGGTACTGGAAAACATTCTTGTGGACTATTCTTGGTGCTGATATAAGGTCTAAAAGTAATATTGTTCTGAATGTTGCTTCAAGTGGTATAACTGCTTTGCTTTTAGAAGGTGGTAGAACGGCTCATTCAAGATTTGGTATTCCAATCAATCTTAATGAATATTCTGTGTGTACTATCGATGCCGAATCGGATCTAGCTGACTTAATTAGAGAAGCAAAGCTCATTTTAAGAAATACTAATATTAAATACATATCTAAAATTCCATCTTTATTTTTTTTTTATAGGTGAGGAGAGACGATATCTTAGATCTGATAGTATTGAAACGTCAGATACAAGTGCTCATGATAATATGATCTACACTCAGGAATTTCTAAACAGTATACAAGTTTCTGGATTGCCAAGCCAGGTTTTAACGTTGAAAATAAGAGCACCTTCATATTGCTAAGGAATATAGATCCTAAGGGAGGTTTGTGTAACAGTACGAGGTTAATTATTACTCAGATGGCCAATCATGTAATCGAAGCAAGAATCGTGACAGGAAAAAAGGTTGGTGATAGAGTACTTATCCCTAGGATGTATGTTAGTCCCCCTGATGCAAAGTTTCCCTTTTGTATGAGGCGACGACAATTTTTTGTTACTATGGCGTTTCCAATTACAATAAACAAAAGTCAAGGTCAGACGCTAGAACATGTTGGATTGTTTCTACCGAAACCGGTTTTTACACATGGACAGCTTTATGTTGCCTTCTCTCGAGTCACAACCAGAAAAGAATTAAAGGTGTTAATTACAAATAAAGATGGAAAATGCCAGAATAAAACACTTAATGTTGTTTTCAAAGAGGTATTTGAGACTGTATAATGATGGTTTGTAGTTGGATAATTGTTTTAGATTTTTAGACTTGAATTATATTTCTTCTCTTGAATATAGTGATTTTTAATATCTTTAACACTACCTCTATTTTATAGTCAGATATAGACTTTCACATTGGAGAAAACCATTTTCTAATTTAGACTTATTATATGTTATAAAATAATAGATAAATACATTGTAGATGGTCTAAAAACATATTATTTAAAATTTTCACATGATTATATTTTATTTGGTTTCAACAATGTTGTTTGAAAACATATACTTGTTAGCTGTATCATAAAGTGTATATATAATTTTACATCATATCTATTAACTACAAACTTTACCTTTAATCTGTAATTATATATACTCGGATGTCAGCCCATACGTTATTGTACGGGAAAATAAAAATTTAAAATGACTAACTTTATGGTAATTCTTTAACTGTATAGTATAAAAATCATAAATAATGACTAAGATTAATCAACCAAAATAGTTAAGTAAAATATTTGTTGTATATATAAAATGGAAAATCGATTCAGTGAAAATAAGAGAATAATGTTAAACATATATAAATCTAAGTTTACTGAATCATACTCAGATAATCAATTTTGAAAGATATTCACATTAAAATTTTTTTAATCATTATTCTATCAAAATTTATAAAAAAAAATAAGAGAATCAGGGAGAAAGAGCTATAGCTGCAACAAACTAAATTGACTAAAAAGATAAATCTATAAAAAATTAGAAATCACAATTAATTACCTAAATTAATACTTGGAAGAGATGATCAATACAGGTAGATGAAAAACGACACCAAATAAAATTTAGATGAATAAATCAATAAATAAAACAATTCAAATTTTTTTTAAAAAGATGAGTGAATCAATGCTGATTAATAAATTGAAAGAAAATAATACTTATAATTTTTAAATTTGGAGGTGTTAAACAATACTCAAAGAACAAAAACTCTTTTCAAGGTCCATAATATATATATATATATATATATATATATATATATATGTCCATAATAAATGTGAACATTGAAAGTTGTGAATACGACGAAAAAACACAATTGTTGGATCAAATTAAATATTGCAACTTTTAAGATCATTAATAAATCTAAATAGTTAGATGAGATTATAAAAACAATCTTATCCCTTATATTTAAATTGACACCTAAAAGTGAGTTTGCTATAATATATAAACATATAAATCTATGAAAATTTAGAAATCACAATCAGTTACCTAGATTAATAATTGGAAGAGATGATTGATGCATGAATAAATGGAAAACGACACCAAACAAAAGTTAGATGAATGAATCAATAAATAAAACAATCCAAATTTTAACAAAGATGAGTGAATCATGTTGATTAATAAATTAAAAGAAAATAATACTCATAATTTTTTAAATTTGGAGGTGTGAAATAATACTCAAAGAACAAAAACTATTTTCAAAGTCCATAAAAATCTGTATATATATAAAAACAAAAAGGTGTGAAAACAAAGAGGTGTGAAACAAAAAGGTGTGAAACAAAAAGGTGTAAAACAAAAAGATGCGAAAACTAACAAGTGCAAACATTGAAATCTAGGGGTACGACGAAGAAACACAATTGTTGGATTAAAACATTGCAACTTTATATAAACAAAAAGGTGTAAAACAAAAAGGTGTGAAAACCTAACGGGTGCCAACATGGAAAATTGGGGATGCGACGAAGAAACACAATTGTTGGATCGAAACTTTGCAACTTTTGAGATCATTAACAAAATGTGAGATAATTAATAATACTCAAAGAACAAAAACTCTTTTCAAAGTCCATAAATATATGTATATATATATAAACAAAGATGTGTGAAGACAAATAGGTGTGAAACAAAAAGCTGTGAAATAAAAAGATGCGAAAACTAACAATTGCAAACATTGAAAGGTAAGGGTATGACGAAGTAACACAATTGTTGGATCAAAACATTGCAACTTTATATAAACAAAGATGTGTAAAACAAAAAGGTGTGAAATCTAACGGGTGCCAACATAAAAAGTTGGGGGTGCGACGAAGAAACACATTTGTTGGATCAAAACTTTGCAAATTTTAAGATCATTAACAAAGGGTGAGATCAATAATGATACTCAAAAAACAAAATTGTTGGATCACAACTTTGCAAATTTTGAGATCATTAACAAAGGGTAAGATCATTAGTGATATTCAAAGAGCAAAAACTTTTTTCAAAGTCCATAAAAATCTGTATATATATAAAAACAAAAATGTGTGAAAACAAAGAGGTGTAAAACAAAAAGGTGTAAAACAAAAAGGTGCAAAAACTAACAAGTGCAAACATTGAAAGCTAGGGGTACGACGAAGAAACACAATTGTTGGATCAAAACATTGCAACTATATATAAACAAATAGGTGTAAACAAAAATGTGTGAAAACTAACATGTGCCTACATGGAAAGTTGGGGTGCGACAAAGAAACACAATTGTTGGATCAAAATTTTACAACTTTTGAGATGATTAACAAAGGGTGAGATCATTAATAAGACTCAAAGAACAAAAACTCTTTTCAAATTCCATAAAAATTTGTATATACATAAAAACAAAAAGGTGTGAAAACAAAGAAGTGTGAAACAAAAAGGTGTGAAAACTAACAAGTGCAAACATTGAAAGCTAGGGGTACGAGAAGAAACCCAATTTTTGGATCAAAACATTGCAACTTTATATAAACAAAGTTATAAACAAGGGGTGTAAAACAAAAATTTGTGAAAACTAACGGGTGCCAATATGGAAAGCTGGGGGTGCGACAAAGAAACATAATTTTTGGATCGAAACTTTGCAAATTTTGAGATCATTAACAAAGGGTGAGATCAATAATGATACTCAAAGAACAATTTTTTTCTTTCAAAGTCCATAAAATTCTGTATATATCTAAAAATAAAAAAGTGTGAAAACAAAGAGGTGTGAAACAAAAAAGTGTGAAACAAAAAGATGTGAATACTAACAAGTGCGAAAACTAACAAGTACAAACATTGAAAGGTAGGGGTACGACGTAGAAACACAATTGTTGGATCAAAACATTATAACTTTTTATAAACAAAGAGGTGTAAAACAAAAAGGTGTGAAAACTAATGTGTCCCAACATGGAAAGCTGGGTGTGCGACGAAGAAACACAATTGTTAGATCGAAACTTTGAAATTTTTGAGATCATTAATAAAGGGTGAGATCATTAATAATACTCAAAGAAAAAAAAACTCTTTTCAAAGTCCTTACAAATCTGTATATACCTAAAAACAAAAAAGTGTGAAAACAAAGAGGTGTGAAACAAAAAGGTTCGAAAACTAACAAGTGCAAACATTGAAAGCTAGGGGTACGACGAAGAAACACAATTGTTGGATTAAAACATTGCAACTTTATATAAACCAAAAGGTGTAAAACAAAAAGATGTGAAAACTAACGGGTGCCAACATGGAAAACTGGGGGTGCGACGAAGAAACACAATTGTTGGATCGAAATTTTGCAAATTTTGAGATCATTAACAAAGGATGAGAACATTAATAGTACTCAAAGAACAAAATATTTTCAAAGTCCATAAAAATTTGTATATATATAAAAAGAAAGAGGTGTGAAATAAAAAGGTGTGAAACAGAAAAGTGCAAAAACTAACAAGTGCAAACATTGAAAGCTAGGGGTACGACAAAGAAACACAGTTGTTAGATCAAAACATTGCAACTTTATATAAACAAAGAGGTGTGACACAAAAATGTGTGAAAACTAACGGGTGCCAACATGGAAAGCTGGGGGTGCGACGAAGAAACACAATTGTTGGATCGAAACTTTGCAAATTTTGAGATCATTAACAAATGGTGAGATCATCAATAATACTCAAAGAACAAAAACTTTTTTCAAAGTCCATAAAAATTTGTATATAAATATAAACAAAAAGGTATGAAAACAAAGAGGTGTAAAACAAAAAGGTGCGAAAACTAACAATTGCTAACATGGAAAGTTGGGGGAGCGACGAAAAAACATAATTGTTGGATCGAAACTTTGCAACTTTTGAGATCATTAACAAAAAGTGAGATCATTAATAATATAATACTCAAAGAACAAAAACTCTTTGCAAAGTTCAAAAAAATCTGTGTATAATATATAAATATATATATAAACAAAAAGGTGTGAAAACAAAGAAGTGTGAAATGAGGGTACGACGAAGAAACACAATTATTGGTAAAAAGACTTGCAACTGTTGGGATCATTAATTATTCTAAACTGTTAGATGAGATATTAGAAACAATCTCATCCATTAGATTAAAGTTGACCCCCAAAAGTAGGTTTGTTATTGGATCAAAACATTGTAATTTTATATAAACAATAAAGGTGCAAAACAAAAAGGTGTGAAACCTAACGGGTGCCAACATGGAAAACTGGGGGTGCGACGAAGAAACACAATTGTTGGATCAAAACTTTGCAACTTTTGAGATCATTAACAAAGGGTGACATCATTAATAATATAATACTCAAAGAACAAAAACTTTTTTCAAAGTTCATAAAAAATGTATATGTATATATATATATATATATAAGCAAAGAGATGTGAAAATAAAGAGCTGTGAAACAAAAAAGTGTAAAAATTAAAAGATGGGGTACGACGAAGAAACACGATTATTGAAAGAAACTTGCAACTGTTGGGATCATCAATAATTCTAGATTGTTAGATGAGATGGTAGAAACAATCTCACCCGTTAGATTAAAGTTGACCCCCAAAAGTGGGTTTGCTATTATATATAGATAATAATAAATATTAAAAATATTTAATAGTCAAACAAAAGGTGAGATACTAAAACGATTAAGACGCAACATTTAATCGTGACTGTTTGTATTCTTACAAATCCGGAATCCACTTTTCGTTTTCGATAACAGAGAAAAAACAGGAAAAACCCTAATTTGAGAAAATCATGAGATTCAATAAAATTGCTGATCTTCTTCCCAGAATAACTAATTAGCGTATACACGCCAAAGTCTTACATTCTTGGAGTATCAGCGAGTTCTTTTCAAAAAGAGTACTGCTTCTTGTAGATGTAGAGGTTAGCGTTGTTAATTGAACATTATTGTTACTTAAATTTCAATTTTTAACAGTTTTTTTATATATAATACTTCTTACACAGTTGTTATTAAACTGTGAAGGGTAACACAATCGAAGCTACTTTTTTACCAAATACACTCGCTAAACTCCGAAAATATATCGACGATGGTGACTGATATGATATTAGAATTTTCAAAGTAATCAATCCAATCCTGAATGAGAGGAATACTCATCATCCTTATCAAATTAAATTCACGGACGATACCACTATGACGCTGGTCCAACAATTGAGTCCAAAGAATTACTTTTGATTCGAGGATTTGGATGATATATATCGTGGAACAATAAATCATCCCATCTATTTCGGTAAGTGTTTCGTTAATTAATTTAATATTGATATGGTACAATCTGTGAGTATAGTTAATTGTAACTTTGTGTTCGGGAATCTAGAATCTTTATAGGATTTGTTATAACTTTTTTGTATTGGCCCCTCCCTTAGAAAAGTATGAATTAAACTTTTACAAAATGTAGATTTGCAACACTTTGGAAAACTAAATTCTATCTTTTCCCCAAATTAGATGTCTTTGGGTGTATAGTAGATGTGAAAGATAAAAGAAGACCTGAGAGTGCCATTAAAAATAATGAAGTTGTTTTCACGTTGTTGAATTGCAGGTAAAAGACATTTACTCTACCTTTAGGACAATTACGTTTTAAAATTGTCTCTGTTAAGATTATTTATTAATTTGTTAAACATGTAGGAATGAAACTGTGAAGTGTCGTGTCAAAGATAACTACGCTTCAGAATTCATGTCTAAATGGGAATCAAACAGGTGCCATCTCATATACAAATCCGGACCTGAGTTTTGTGTAATGCGGTTTGTGAAGGTCAGAGAATATGAAGGTATGTAACATAAAATAGTTCTGATATAATCATCATAAGGTAACCAATATATTCACTCTGCAAATGTTTATAGGTGCACCATGTATCGAAAACACATTGGCCTCTTCGAAGATCTTTATAAACCACAGTTCGAAGGACTAGTAAGAGTCGATTATGTAAAAATAACTTTATACACTTTATATATGATTATGTATGATGTTAAAATAATTTTGTTTCATACACTTAATATATTTACAGGTCTGAGTTTGCTGGACGTTATTACATAAACCATGTAATGGAGCATCAAAGTGAGAGCTCGGAGACTCAGTCATAAAGAATGGACTCAGAAATGAAGTTACCGTGGCTTAATGAACTTTTTGTATATGCAAACTTTAGTATAATTTTGAATGTTTGTAGTACCAAATACAATGGTCTAAACGAAAGTATATTTATGGGTTGCTTAAAATATTATTTTAATGGTCTAAACAAAATTACATATTATATTATCTCAAATTATTATATCAAGGAAATTAAAATTGACTGTAGCAATTGGATTTGGCTCATTTAAAACTTTGTTACAGTCAATTTGGGCTTAAACATTATAAATGGACTTTAAACTTTCAATTAAAATTTAAAAATGGACTTTAAATTTTCAATTTATATTTTGCATATGTAGAGTAATACTATAAACATTTTATTAACTATTCATTTTATTATTTTAAAAAATTTAAAATATATATATATTTAATATGAAACTTACAAAAAAATAATTTATGTCTGAACATACGAACTACTATAAAAATTAAAAAAAAATTAAACAGGTTTTAAAAATATAATAAAATTTTGATTCAACATTTTAAAGAATTGAATTATTTTTTTTTTCTTTTTTCTATTCAGTTCCTGCCCGCACAAGCGTGCGGGTAACTCTCCTAATTATACATATATACATGCATATAATATATATATATATATATATTGTAGATTTCAAATAAGTATCCATAGCAAAATTTTATAATTTTATTTTATATAAGTCTGAAATTGTATAGGCAAAATATATATTTTTTATCTTTAAATAAATAATTATTGATATTTCTCATGTTTTTAAGCTTTGCGTGAAATTATTTATCGAAAGAATGTGATTCGATGACGATAAACTTTGAATGCCGCCGGGTGACACATATGTGTATGTTGGTTTTTTTTTTACTAGAAGAAGATAATCGCTAGCCAACATCCATATGGATGATTTCGGAAATTGTTGGTATGTCTTCATATCTCCCTTAAAGACAATCGTTCATCCACTATGTTTGCGCCATTTGTGTCACATCACGATCTCCACGCACAACTAACAATGGTGTATATTCATCCAACTTAAACCACAAGTAGGGCTTTATTAGTTAGTTGGGAAACGATAAAGTGCTATGTGCAGCATAATGTTCTAGTTAAATCTCTTAAAGAATTGTCGTTCGATAAACATGGAGCAACAAGTTTTGATCACCAACATAGTTGGCACAAGATTTTTGGCGAAGAGGTGAATGTGACATTGTGCTCCTAAGTTAGTCTTCTTTGAAGGTCGAGGAAAAATCGAACAAACCGTAGACTTAAACCATTTAAAAATGATATTAACATAATTAAGTATGAATATTAAAGTTCAAAATAACAATATAATATTAATTTCTCTGGATAAAAATTGTAACTATCATTGTAATATAATGTTTTGATTGGTAACTATCATTCTTTCTTAATGAGCTTATTAGAAAGAATTTTTAATTACTAGATGAAAATATTAGTATATTTATGTTTTACTAAATTTTTTCTTATTTTTTAGTTATATTTTACTTTTTAAATTTTAACGCATGTAAACATGTAAAAACATGTAATTATAAATGAACATGTAATTACTTTTTACTTTTTCATATGTAATTACTTATAACTGAAGGGAAGAAGAAACATATGAAGGCAGCGATCAATATGAGTGGAAAGAAAGATGTTAAAAGGTCAGTCGATAAAGTGAAGACAAATGATGAGGTTGTAGTAAGGTCAGCTGAGGAAGTTGAGGCAGATGATGAGGTTGTAAGATCAGCTGAGACAAATGATGAGGTTGTAAGATCAGCTGAGGAACTGAAGACAGATGATGAGGTTATAAGATCAGATGAGACAAATGGTGAGGTTGTAAGATCAGCTGAGGAGACAAATTGTCGTTCGATAAACATGGCGCAAAAAATTTTGATCACCAACATAGTTGGCACAAGATTTTTTTGTTGACGAGGCGAATGTGACATTGTGCTCCTAAATTAGTATTTTTTGAAGGTTGAGGATAAATCGAACAAACCTTAGACTTAAACCATTTAAAAATGATATTAAACATAACTAAAAATGAATATTAAAGTTCAAAATAACAATATAATATCTATTTCTTTGGATAAAAATTGTAACTATCATTCTTTCTCAATGAGCTTATAAGAAAGAATTTTTAATTACTTGATGAAAATATTAATATATTTATGTTTTCCTTATGTTTCACTAAATTTTTTCTTATTTTTTAGTTATGTTTTACTTTTTAAAATTTAACGCATGTAAAGATGTAAAAACATGTAATTATAAATGAACATGTAATTACTTTTTACTTTTTCATATGTTTCTTCTTCCCTTCAGTGAGGGTAACTGAAGGGAAGAAGAAACATATGAAGGCAGCGATCAATATGAGTGGAAAGAAAGATGTTAAAAGGTCAGTCGATAAAGTGAAGACAAATGATGAGGTTGTAGTAAGGTCAGCTGAGGAAGTTAAGGCAGATGATGAGGTTGTAAGATCAGCTGAGACAAATGATGAGGTTGTAAGATCAGCTGAGGAACTGAAGACAGATGATGAGGTTGTAAGATCATATGAGACAAATGGTGAGGTTGTAAGATCAGCTGAGGAGACAAATGATGAGGTTATAAGATCAGCTGAGACAAATGATGAGGTCGTAAGATCATAGCCCAATACTGCGAAGCCCATTAAACGTTTTTAGATAGCAAAATGATTGTCTGATTTATTGTTGAATTTCGGTTTCAAATCTTTGGGGTTCAAATAGTTCACTCTTAACAATAAAATAATATTTAATACTCCCTCCGTTTTTTATTACTTGTCGTTCTAAAGTTAAAATTTTGTGTCATTATACTTGTTGTTTTAGATTTTCAATGCAAATGTTTGGTAAATATTCTAATTTTATCCAACTGTTTTAATGTTTTAACCAATCAAAAGACTAGAAAATATATTTAAAAAGAATAAAACAATAAAATTAATTGTTTTCTTAATCTATGTGAAATAACCTTAAACGACAACTAATAAAAAACAGAGGGAGTATTAAACATTGCTTAGAAGTTGTAAACAGCTTTGTTAATGTTTCTGGGGTTAAATTGTGCCTTAATCCAATGCTACTGACTAATTATAAGAGATTGAGATGGATTTAGAGAGTTTAAAAGCCACTTATACCCATTTTGTCCCAAAACAGGTTAAAACCTGAGAAAAATTGCTTAGAAGCTGTAAACAGCTTTGTTAGTATTTCTGGGGTTAAAATGTGCCTTAATCCAATGCAACTGACTAATTAGTTTGAGATGGATTTGGAGAGTTTAAAAGCCATTTATACCCATTTTGTCCCAAAACAGGCTAAAACCTGAGAAAACATTGCTTATGAGCTTTAAACAGCTTTGTTAGTGTTTCTGGGGTTAAAATGTGCCTTAATCCAATGCAACTGACTAATTAGTTTGAGATGGATTTGGAGAGTTTAAAAGCCAGTTATACCCATTTTGTCCCAAAACAGGCTAAAACCTGAGAAAACATTGCTTAGAAGCTCTAAACAACTTTGTTAGTGTTTATGGGGTTAAAATGTGTCTTAATCTAATGCTACTAACTAATTATAAGAGTTTGAGATGGATCTGGAGAGTTTAAAAGCCAGTTATACCCATTTTGTCCCAAAACAGGCTAAAACCTGAGAAAACATTGCTTAGAAGCTGTAAACAACTTTGTTAGTGTTTCTGGGGTTAAAATATATCTTAATCCAATGCAACTGACTAATTATAAGATTTTGAGATGGATTTAGAGAGTTTAATAGCCAGTTATACCCATTTTGTCCCAAACATGCTAAAACCGAGAAAACATTGCTTAGGAGCTTTAAACAGCTTTGATAGTGTTTCTGGGGTTAAAATATATCTTAATCCAATGCAACAGACTAATTATAAGAGTTTGAGATGGATTTGGAGAGTTTAAAAGCCACTTACACACATTTTGTCCCAAACATGCTAAAACCTGAGAAAACATTGCTTACAAACTGTAAACAGCTTTGTTAGTGTTTCTAGGGTTAAAATGTGTCTTAATCCAATGCAACTAACTAGTTATAAGAGTTTGAGATGGATTTGGAGAGTTTAAAAGCCACTGCTTTTGTATCCATAGCAAAATTTTATAATTATATTTTATATAAGTCTGAAATTGTATAGGCAAAATATATATATTTTTTTATCTTTAAATAAATAATTATTGATATTTCTCATGTTTTTGAGCTTTGCGTGATATTATTTACCGAAAGAATGTGATTCGATGACGATAAACTTTGAATGCCGCCGGGTGACACATATGTGTATGTTGGCTCTTTTTGGACTAGAAGAAGATAATCGCTAGCCAGCATCCATATGGATGATTTCGGAAATTGTTGGTCTGTCTTCATATCTTCCTTAAAGGCAATCGTTCATCCACTATGTTTGCGCCAATTGTGTCACATCACGATCTCCACGCACAACTAACAATGGTGTATATTCATCCAACTTAAACCACAAGTAGGGCTTTATTAGTTAGTTGGGAAACGATAAAGTGTTATGTGCAGTGTAATGTTCTAGTTAAATCTATTGAAGAATTGTCGTTCGATAAACATGGAGCAACAAGTTTTGATCACCAACATAGTTGCCACAAGATTTTTGGCGAAGAGGTGAATGTGACATTGTGCTCCTAAGTTAGTCTTCTTTGAAGGTCGAGGATAAATCAAACAAACCGTAGACTTAAACCATTTAAAAATGATATTAACATAATTAAGTATGAATATTAAAGTTCAAAATAACAATCTAATATTAATTTCTCTACATAAAAATTGTAACTATCATTGTAATATAATGTTTTGATTGGTAACTATCATTCTTTCTTAATGAGCTTATTAGAAAGAATTTTTAATTACTAGATGAAAATATTAGTATATTTATGTTTTACTTAATGTTTTCTTATTTTTTAGTTATGTTTACTTTTAAAATTTTAACGCATGTAAACATGTAAAAACATGTAATTATAAATGAACATGTATTTACTTTTTACTTTTTCATATGTTTCTTCTTCCCTCAGTGAGGGTAACTGAAGGGAAGAAGAAACATATGAAGACAACGATCAATATGAGTGTAAAGGTTACTTTTTACCTATTTCTTGTTGTAATGTTCTATATAAGGTCATTTCAAAGATTCTTGCAAACAGGTTGAAGGTGGTGTTACCTAGTTTAATTGCAGGAAATCAATCGGCTTTTGTAAAAGACCGGTTGTTGATCGAGAATGTGTTGCTTGCCACTGAATTGGTTAAGAATTATCACCAGGAGACAATCTCAGCGCGTTGTGCGGTTAAGATCGATATTTCGAAAGCTTTCGACTCTGTTCAGTGGCCTTTCCTGTTAAATGTTCTGTCGGCTCTGGAGTTGCCTCCTGAGTTCATCCATTGGGTTAGATTATGTGTTCAACTGCCTCTTTCTCAGTTCAAGTGAATGGGGAGCTTGTTGGGTATTTTCCAAGCTCCAGTGGTCTCCGACAAGGCTGTTCCCTCTCTCCCTATTTGTTTGTGATCTGTATGGATGTTCTGTCTAAGCTTTTAGATTCTGCTGCTGGCGCAGGAAGATTTGGTTACCACCCGAGATGTAAAGATATCAATCTGACTCATTTAAGCTTTGCTGATGATCTAATGATACTCTCTGATGGCAAACCCCGTTCCATTGAGGGCATTGTCTCGATCTTTGACCAGTTTGCTAAGATCAGCTTGGAAAAATCGACTCTGTATCTTGTCGGCGTTTCTGCTGGTGACCGCCAGCTTATTGAGAATCAGTTTGATTTAGTCTTGGGAGAGTTGCCGGTTAGATACTTGGGCTTGCCACTGGTGACTACGTCTTTTACGGTTTCTGACTACACACCTTTACTTGAGCAGATAAGGCGCCGAATTGGTTCTTGGACGACACACTATCTATCCTTCGCGGGCTGTTTTAATCTTGTCAGCTCGGTTCTTTGGAGTATTTGTACTTCTGGTTGAGTGCCTTCCGGCTTCCCCGTGCTTGTATTAGGGAAGTGGAAAAAATATGCTCTGCATTCTTATGGTCTGGGACTGATTTGAATCCAAAGAAAGCAAAGATGCAGTGGGAGGTTGTATGTAAACCGCGACGGGAGGGGGGACTTGGTCTTCGAAGCTTAAAAGAGGCAAATGATGTGTTTTGCCTCAAGTTGGTTTGGAGGATACTCTCACATGGTCGCTCTTTATGGGTACAATGGGTGGATCGTTATTTGTTAAAGGGGCGGTCTCTATGGGTGATCAAAGAGACCACATGTGCGGGCTCTTGGATTTGGCGAAAGATCCTCAAATATAGAGAAGTGGCAAACACTCTGAGCAAGGTGGAGGTGGGAAACGGGCTGCGGATATCATTTTGGTTTGATACCTGGTCGTCGTTAAGCAGGTTGGTGGATGTCGCAGGGTCCCGTGGGGTTGTGGATTTGGGGATTAGCCGAACAATGACAGTTGCTGAGGCTTGGTCCGCATGGCGTCGACGGAGACATCGTCTCCCACACCTCCTCTCCATTGAGAATGAACTACTGTTGCAGTATCAGCGTAGAACAGAGTCTGCAGATTTGGTTATGTGGAAAGGGAGGGGGATAAGTACAACTCAGTTTTCTCTAACAATGACACTTGGAATAATATACGCTCCACATCTGTTGAGGTCTCCTGGCACAGAATGATTTGGTTTGCTCATGCGACTCCCAAATATACTTTTTGTACCTGGCTAGCAATTCATGATAAATTGGCGACAGGGGAGAGAATGTTGCGGTGGAACATTGGTGCTACCGGGACCTGTCTTCTTTGCCAACAAAGTCTTGAAACCCGTTCTCACCTGTTTTTTGCTTGTCGGTTTTCTTCAGAGGTGTGGGCTGCAACAGCCAAGGGGGTGTTTCGTTACCACTACACCACTGACTGGTACCCGCTCCTAACATACTTAGCAGACAATCGCCTCAACTTTTTGGCTAGCTTTTTACTTCATTATGTTTTTCAATTTGTGGTGTACACCATCTGGTGGGAAAGAAATGGACGGCGACATGGTCAACATCCTAACTCACCTCGGCAGTTAATCAAGTGGATTGATCGCAATGTTCGGGATCAGATTCTGGCTATTCAACGACAAGGGGATCAGCGCTTCTGCAATGGTCTTCAGTTTTGGTTTCAAACACGAATATAAGTTTTGGGGTTCCCCTTAATGTAGTCTAAATTTCCAAACACATTTCAACTTTCCGCTGCACTAGTTGTACAAACGCTATTTTTTCTTTGAATATAATTTAACATTAGATTCAAAAAAAAAAATATGAGTGGAAAGAAAGATGTTAAAAGGTCAGTCGATAAAGTGAAGACAAATGATGAAGTTGTAGTAAGGTCAGCTGAGGAAGTTAAGGCAGATGATGAGGTTGTAAGATCAGCTGAGACAAATGATGAGGTTGTAAGATCATATAAGACAAATGGTGAGGTTGTAAGATCAGCTGAGGAGACAAATTGTCGTTCGATAAACATGGCGCAAAAAATTTTGATCACCAACATAGTTGGCACAAGATTTTTTTGTTGACGAGGCGAATGTGACATTGTGCTCCTAAATTAGTATTTTTTGAAGGTTGAGGATAAATCGAACAAACCTTAGACTTAAACCATTTAAAAATGATATTAAACATAACTAAAAATGAATATTAAAGTTCAAAATAACAATATAATATCTATTTCTTTGGATAAAAATTGTAACTATCATTCTTTCTCAATGAGCTTATAAGAAAGAATTTTTAATTACTTGATGAAAATATTAATATATTTATGTTTTCCTTATGTTTCACTAAATTTTTTCTTATTTTTTAGTTATGTTTTACTTTTTAAAATTTAACGCATGTAAAGATGTAAAAACATGTAATTATAAATGAACATGTAATTACTTTTTACTTTTTCATATGTTTCTTCTTCCCTTCAGTGAGGGTAACTGAAGGGAAGAAGAAACATATGAAGGCAGCGATCAATATGAGTGGAAAGAAAGATGTTAAAAGGTCAGTCGATAAAGTGAAGACAAATGATGAGGTTGTAGTAAGGTCAGCTGAGGAAGTTAAGGCAGATGATGAGGTTGTAAGATCAGCTGAGACAAATGATGAGGTTGTAAGATCAGCTGAGGAACTGAAGACAGATGATGAGGTTGTAAGATCATATGAGACAAATGGTGAGGTTGTAAGATCAGCTGAGGAGACAAATGATGAGGTTATAAGATCAGCTGAGACAAATGATGAGGTCGTAAGATCATAGCCCAATACTGCGAAGCCCATTAAACGTTTTTAGATAGCAAAATGATTGTCTGATTTATTGTTGAATTTCGGTTTCAAATCTTTGGGGTTCAAATAGTTCACTCTTAACAATAAAATAATATTTAATACTCCCTCCGTTTTTTATTACTTGTCGTTCTAAAGTTAAAATTTTGTGTCATTATACTTGTTGTTTTAGATTTTCAATGCAAATGTTTGGTAAATATTCTAATTTTATCCAACTGTTTTAATGTTTTAACCAATCAAAAGACTAGAAAATATATTTAAAAAGAATAAAACAATAAAATTAATTGTTTTCTTAATCTATGTGAAATAACCTTAAACGACAACTAATAAAAAACAGAGGGAGTATTAAACATTGCTTAGAAGTTGTAAACAGCTTTGTTAATGTTTCTGGGGTTAAATTGTGCCTTAATCCAATGCTACTGACTAATTATAAGAGATTGAGATGGATTTAGAGAGTTTAAAAGCCACTTATACCCATTTTGTCCCAAAACAGGTTAAAACCTGAGAAAAATTGCTTAGAAGCTGTAAACAGCTTTGTTAGTATTTCTGGGGTTAAAATGTGTCTTAATCCAATGTAACTAACTAATTATAAGAGTTTGAGATGGATTTGGAGAGTTTAAAAGCCATTTATACCCATTTTGTCCCAAAACAGGCTAAAACCTGAGAAAACATTGCTTATGAGCTTTAAACAGCTTTGTTAGTGTTTCTGGGGTTAAAATGTGCCTTAATCCAATGCAACTGACTAATTAGTTTGAGATGGATTTGGAGAGTTTAAAAGCCAGTTATACCCATTTTGTCCCAAAACAGGCTAAAACCTGAGAAAACATTGCTTAGAAGCTCTAAACAACTTTGTTAGTGTTTATGGGGTTAAAATGTGTCTTAATCTAATGCTACTAACTAATTATAAGAGTTTGAGATGGATCTGGAGAGTTTAAAAGCCACTTATACCTATTTTGTCTCAAAACAGGCTAAAACCAAAAAAACATTGCTTAGAAGCTGTAAACAACTTTGTTAGTGTTTCTGGGGTTAAAATATATCTTAATCCAATGCAACTGACTAATTATAAGATTTTGAGATGGATTTAGAGAGTTTAATAGCCAGTTATACCCATTTTGTCCCAAACATGCTAAAACCGAGAAAACATTGCTTAGGAGCTTTAAACAGCTTTGATAGTGTTTCTGGGGTTAAAATATATCTTAATCCAATGCAACAGACTAATTATAAGAGTTTGAGATGGATTTGGAGAGTTTAAAAGCCACTTACACACATTTTGTCCCAAACATGCTAAAACCTGAGAAAACATTGCTTACAAACTGTAAACAGCTTTGTTAGTGTTTCTAGGGTTAAAATGTGTCTTAATCCAATGCAACTAACTAGTTATAAGAGTTTGAGATGGATTTGGAGAGTTTAAAAGCCACTGCTTTTGTATCCATAGCAAAATTTTATAATTATATTTTATATAAGTCTGAAATTGTATAGGCAAAATATATATATTTTTTTATCTTTAAATAAATAATTATTGATATTTCTCATGTTTTTGAGCTTTGCGTGATATTATTTACCGAAAGAATGTGATTCGATGACGATAAACTTTGAATGCCGCCGGGTGACACATATGTGTATGTTGGCTCTTTTTGGACTAGAAGAAGATAATCGCTAGCCAGCATCCATATGGATGATTTCGGAAATTGTTGGTCTGTCTTCATATCTTCCTTAAAGGCAATCGTTCATCCACTATGTTTGCGCCAATTGTGTCACATCACGATCTCCACGCACAACTAACAATGGTGTATATTCATCCAACTTAAACCACAAGTAGGGCTTTATTAGTTAGTTGGGAAACGATAAAGTGTTATGTGCAGTGTAATGTTCTAGTTAAATCTATTGAAGAATTGTCGTTCGATAAACATGGAGCAACAAGTTTTGATCACCAACATAGTTGCCACAAGATTTTTGGCGAAGAGGTGAATGTGACATTGTGCTCCTAAGTTAGTCTTCTTTGAAGGTCGAGGATAAATCAAACAAACCGTAGACTTAAACCATTTAAAAATGATATTAACATAATTAAGTATGAATATTAAAGTTCAAAATAACAATCTAATATTAATTTCTCTACATAAAAATTGTAACTATCATTGTAATATAATGTTTTGATTGGTAACTATCATTCTTTCTTAATGAGCTTATAAGAAAGAATTTTTAATTACTAGATGAAAATATTAGTATATTTATGTTTTACTTAATGTTTTCTTATTTTTTAGTTATGTTTACTTTTAAAATTTTAACGCATGTAAACATGTAAAAACATGTAATTATAAATGAACATGTATTTACTTTTTACTTTTTCATATGTTTCTTCTTCCCTCAGTGAGGGTAACTGAAGGGAAGAAGAAACATATGAAGACAACGATCAATATGAGTGTAAAGGTTACTTTTTACCTATTTCTTGTTGTAATGTTCTATATAAGGTCATTTCAAAGATTCTTGCAAACAGGTTGAAGGTGGTGTTACCTAGTTTAATTGCAGGAAATCAATCGGCTTTTGTAAAAGACCGGTTGTTGATCGAGAATGTGTTGCTTGCCACTGAATTGGTTAAGAATTATCACCAGGAGACAATCTCAGCGCGTTGTGCGGTTAAGATCGATATTTCGAAAGCTTTCGACTCTGTTCAGTGGCCTTTCCTGTTAAATGTTCTGTCGGCTCTGGAGTTGCCTCCTGAGTTCATCCATTGGGTTAGATTATGTGTTCAACTGCCTCTTTCTCAGTTCAAGTGAATGGGGAGCTTGTTGGGTATTTTCCAAGCTCCAGTGGTCTCCGACAAGGCTGTTCCCTCTCTCCCTATTTGTTTGTGATCTGTATGGATGTTCTGTCTAAGCTTTTAGATTCTGCTGCTGGCGCAGGAAGATTTGGTTACCAACCGAGATGTAAAGATATCCATCTGACTCATTTAAGCTTTGCTGATGATCTAATGATACTCTCTGATGGCAAACCCCGTTCCATTGAGGGCATTGTCTCGATCTTTGACCAGTTTGCTAAGATCAGCTTGGAAAAATCGACTCTGTATCTTGTCGGCGTTTCTGCTGGTGACCGCCAGCTTATTGAGAATCAGTTTGATTTAGTCTTGGGAGAGTTGCCGGTTAGATACTTGGGCTTGCCACTGGTGACTACGTCTTTTACGGTTTCTGACTACACACCTTTACTTGAGCAGATAAGGCGCCGAATTGGTTCTTGGACGACACACTATCTATCCTTCGCGGGCTGTTTTAATCTTGTCAGCTCGGTTCTTTGGAGTATTTGTACTTCTGGTTGAGTGCCTTCCGGCTTCCCCGTGCTTGTATTAGGGAAGTGGAAAAAATATGCTCTGCATTCTTATGGTCTGGGACTGATTTGAATCCAAAGAAAGCAAAGATGCAGTGGGAGGTTGTATGTAAACCGCGACGGGAGGGGGGACTTGGTCTTCGAAGCTTAAAAGAGGCAAATGATGTGTTTTGCCTCAAGTTGGTTTGGAGGATACTCTCACATGGTCGCTCTTTATGGGTACAATGGGTGGATCGTTATTTGTTAAAGGGGCGGTCTCTATGGGTGATCAAAGAGACCACATGTGCGGGCTCTTGGATTTGGCGAAAGATCCTCAAATATAGAGAAGTGGCAAACACTCTGAGCAAGGTGGAGGTGGGAAACGGGCTGCGGATATCATTTTGGTTTGATACCTGGTCGTCGTTAAGCAGGTTGGTGGATGTCGCAGGGTCCCGTGGGGTTGTGGATTTGGGGATTAGCCGAACAATGACAGTTGCTGAGGCTTGGTCCGCATGGCGTCGACGGAGACATCGTCTCCCACACCTCCTCTCCATTGAGAATGAACTACTGTTGCAGTATCAGCGTAGAACAGAGTCTGCAGATTTGGTTATGTGGAAAGGGAGGGGGATAAGTACAACTCAGTTTTCTCTAACAATGACACTTGGAATAATATACGCTCCACATCTGTTGAGGTCTCCTGGCACAGAATGATTTGGTTTGCTCATGCGACTCCCAAATATACTTTTTGTACCTGGCTAGCAATTCATGATAAATTGGCGACAGGGGAGAGAATGTTGCGGTGGAACATTGGTGCTACCGGGACCTGTCTTCTTTGCCAACAAAGTCTTGAAACCCGTTCTCACCTGTTTTTTGCTTGTCGGTTTTCTTCAGAGGTGTGGGCTGCAACAGCCAAGGGGGTGTTTCGTTACCACTACACCACTGACTGGTACCCGCTCCTAACATACTTAGCAGACAATCGCCTCAACTTTTTGGCTAGCTTTTTACTTCATTATGTTTTTCAATTTGTGGTGTACACCATCTGGTGGGAAAGAAATGGACGGCGACATGGTCAACATCCTAACTCACCTCGGCAGTTAATCAAGTGGATTGATCGCAATGTTCGGGATCAGATTCTGGCTATTCAACGACAAGGGGATCAGCGCTTCTGCAATGGTCTTCAGTTTTGGTTTCAAACACGAATATAAGTTTTGGGGTTCCCCTTAATGTAGTCTAAATTTCCAAACACATTTCAACTTTCCGCTGCACTAGTTGTACAAACGCTATTTTTTCTTTGAATATAATTTAACATTAGATTCAAAAAAAAAAATATGAGTGGAAAGAAAGATGTTAAAAGGTCAGTCGATAAAGTGAAGACAAATGATGAAGTTGTAGTAAGGTCAGCTGAGGAAGTTAAGGCAGATGATGAGGTTGTAAGATCAGCTGAGACAAATGATGAGGTTGTAAGATCATATAAGACAAATGGTGAGGTTGTAAGATCAGCTGAGGAGACAAATTGTCGTTCGATAAACATGGCGCAAAAAATTTTGATCACCAACATAGTTGGCACAAGATTTTTTTGTTGACGAGGCGAATGTGACATTGTGCTCCTAAATTAGTATTTTTTGAAGGTTGAGGATAAATCGAACAAACCTTAGACTTAAACCATTTAAAAATGATATTAAACATAACTAAAAATGAATATTAAAGTTCAAAATAACAATATAATATCTATTTCTTTGGATAAAAATTGTAACTATCATTCTTTCTCAATGAGCTTATAAGAAAGAATTTTTAATTACTTGATGAAAATATTAATATATTTATGTTTTCCTTATGTTTCACTAAATTTTTTCTTATTTTTTAGTTATGTTTTACTTTTTAAAATTTAACGCATGTAAAGATGTAAAAACATGTAATTATAAATGAACATGTAATTACTTTTTACTTTTTCATATGTTTCTTCTTCCCTTCAGTGAGGGTAACTGAAGGGAAGAAGAAACATATGAAGGCAGCGATCAATATGAGTGGAAAGAAAGATGTTAAAAGGTCAGTCGATAAAGTGAAGACAAATGATGAGGTTGTAGTAAGGTCAGCTGAGGAAGTTAAGGCAGATGATGAGGTTGTAAGATCAGCTGAGACAAATGATGAGGTTGTAAGATCAGCTGAGGAACTGAAGACAGATGATGAGGTTGTAAGATCATATGAGACAAATGGTGAGGTTGTAAGATCAGCTGAGGAGACAAATGATGAGGTTATAAGATCAGCTGAGACAAATGATGAGGTCGTAAGATCATAGCCCAATACTGCGAAGCCCATTAAACGTTTTTAGATAGCAAAATGATTGTCTGATTTATTGTTGAATTTCGGTTTCAAATCTTTGGGGTTCAAATAGTTCACTCTTAACAATAAAATAATATTTAATACTCCCTCCGTTTTTTATTACTTATCGTTCTAAAGTTAAAATTTTGTGTCATAATATTTGTCGTTTTGTCGTTTTAGATTTTCAATGCAAATGTTTGGTAAATATTCCAATTTTATCTAACTGTTTTAATGTTTTAACCCCTGTTTTAAAAATCTATAGGCGTTAGTTGGGCGGTGAGGAAGAGCCTAGCAATTAATCCGGAAATCGCATTTAAATCGGGAATTAATCGGGGACTAGTTTTAGGGTTTTCTATTATTATATATAATAAATATATAAAATATTTAAGTTTTAGGGTTATATATATTGTTTATCTTAGTATTACAAAAATATTTGACAGCTCAAGCGGTTTAAGGCTCTCTATGAATGGCTAAGCTCGCGAGTTCGACTCTTCTTGGTGTCTTTTTTGTCCATTTTTTGTCCTTTTTATTACCAAGGGCAAAACGGTAATTTCTCCACCCGATTCCGCTGCTCTCAAACCCTAATCTACGCCCGCAAATTTTTTTTTATCTCAGTTTCTACCCATTTTATCTTATATTCAATTAGATATGAATCATATGATATAGAAATAGTAGATTTTCACACTTAACACTATATTTAAGTAGAAAATCAAATCAACTTTTTTTTTCCGATTTTCTTCCCGATTTGGGTGTAATCGCGGCGGCTGCTTGGTGCCTAGCGATTCCACGCCGTATAATCGGCCGATTTGACCGATTTTTGGAACATGGGTTTTAACCAATCAAAAGACTAGAAAATATATTTAAAAAGAATAAAACAATAAAATTAATTGTTTTCTTAATCTGTGTGAAATAACCTTAAAAGACAACTAATAAAAAACAGAGGGAGTATTAAACATTGTTTAGAAGCTGTAAACAGCTTTGTTAATGTTTCTGGGGTTAAATTGTGTCTTAATCCAATGCAACTGACTAATTATAAGAGTTTGACATGGATTTAGAGAGTTTAAAAGCCACTTATACCTATTTTGTCCCAAAACAGACTAAAACCTGAGAAAACATTGCTTAAAAGCTGTAAACAGCTTTGTTAGTGTTTCTGGGGTTAAAATGTGTCTTAATCCAATGCAACTAACAAATTATAATAGTTTGAGATGGATCTGGAGAGTTTAAAAAACACTTATACCCATTTTGTCCCAAAACAGGCTAATACCTGAGAAAACATTGCTTATGAGCTTTAAAAAGCTTTGTTAGTGTTTTTGGGATTAAAATGTGTCTTAATCCAATGCAACTGACTAATTATAAGAGTTTGAGATGGATTTGGAGAGTTTAAAAGCCACTTATACCCATTTTGTCCCAAAACATGCTAAAACCAAGAAAACATTGCTTAGAAGCTGTAAACAGCTTTGTTAGTGTTTCTGGGGTTAAAATGTGTTTTAATCCAATGCAACTGACTAATTATAAGAGTTTGAGATGAATTTGGAAAGTTTAATAGCCAGTTATACCCGTTTTGTCCCAAAACAAGCTAAAACATTAGAAAACATTGCTTAGAAGCTGTAAACAGTTTTGTTAGTGTTTCTAAAATGTGCCTTAATCCAATGCAACTAACTAATTATAAGACATAGAAAAATATAGATATTTTTTCTCCAATATCATTTGATGTAAAAGAATTATATTGATACTAGGTACTATCCCGCGGAAAACCCTGGGTTGAATTTTTTTAATGAAAATTTGTAATAATTTATTTTGTTATTATGTTATTATTTATAATGGTTTGTGATTAAAAATTTGTTGCTTATATTATAATTTTTGTATTTTAAAATTTTTATTGAAAACCTATCAGTAAAACATTTGCATGTAATGAATAAAATTATTTAAACTTTTGTCAGTTAAACGAAATCTTTGCTATAGTTGTGAAGTAAGTAAAAAGATATAACTACCATGTAAAAAAGAAATCTTATCTGTTAGTTTTTGAAGTACAAATTAGTTTTGATTCTAATAGATTTTTTTTTACTTTTCTACAATTTATTTTATTTGATGTGTTCCCAATTTTAGTTTTTTTAACTAGAATTATTTATTTAATTAATTATTTAATCTTAATTAAGTTTATAATGGCAATTGAATGTAATTTACACATTTTTATATTTGTACTTCTCAGTTAATATAGTAGGATGACTTCAAAACATTGAAAAAGCATTATAATTGTGGTATTTGTTCTTTTGGTGTACAACATAATTTTCTGAATTTATATATACATTTCTTAAAAATTTTGATATCATATAATCATACTTGAGATTATTATTTTCATAATTATTACACACACAAAGATATTTAAAGGAAAAACAAACAAAAGAGATATATATAGCTTCTTAGTCAAATAACCGTAACCACAACTTTGATCAATGAGATACTACTCACTTCTTCAAACCTCATCCACCCAAACACAAATGTCTTCCAATCCTTCTCTTATCTTTCTCCGTCTGATTCCTTTTTATATTCCTCTGCAATTTTCTCCCATTTTGATTTCATTTGCTCGGCAATGGCGATGACTACTATGAATGCTGCTGTTTCTCTCACATCTTCAAACTCTTCTTCTCTTCCTGCTACTAGTTGTGCCATTGCTCCTGAAAGGATCAGGTTTAGTAAGGTACTCTTTTATATCTATCAAATACTCTGCTTTTTAGAGGTTTGCTTATACTCATCTGGGTCTTAATCAAGTTTGGAACTTGGATAAACGTGCTTCTGGGTCTTACTTCTCTAGAGTATACAGAGAACATTTTCTAAAATCGACTGATGATTTCTTAAATATGCCAACTTTGATTACTAGGTTAGGTCTCTGTTTAATGAAGTTTGGAACTTTGGATAAGCAGCTTCTGGGGTTTCACTTATAATGTAGTGGGTTTCAGTTCATCTAGTATTTGATGGGATCATGATTAGGTCTCTCTGTTGTTTTGGTTTTTTTTGAAGGGTGCTCTTTACTACAAAAGCAACAATGTAGTGACAAGTAAAAGAGTGTTTTCCATAAGAGCTCAAATCACAGCAGAGACGACAGATACTCCTACTCCTACTCCTGCCAAGAAGGTAGAGAAAGTGTCTAAGAAGAACGAGGAAGGTGTGATTGTCAACAAGTACAGACCAAAGGAGCCATACACTGGAAAATGCCTTGTCAACACCAAAATCACAGCAGATGATGCTCCTGGAGAGACCTGGCACATGGTTTTCAGCCATGAAGGTAGGGGATTTGATTAATTACTTGATCTCATAAACGTTATAGTTCTGTCATCTGTGTATGATTCACTTGTTGATGGTGATTGAAGTAGCATTTATGTGTCTTTGATAGGCGAGATCCCGTACAGAGAAGGGCAATCTGTTGGTGTGATTCCAGATGGAATTGACAAGAATGGAAAGCCTCACAAGATCAGACTTTACTCGATTGCCAGCAGCGCTCTTGGAGATCTTGGCAATTCTGAAACCGTAAGAGACCAATTCTTTTCGTTTTGAGAAAGAACACGGTTTGTTTTCTCTGGTTAAGTGAATGAACAAGTTTGTTGCAGGTTTCTTTGTGTGTGAAAAGACTTGTCTATATTAATGACCAAGGAGAGACTGTTAAAGGAGTTTGCTCAAATTTCTTGTGTAAGTACCAATGAATAAGGCTTGTTTTTTTGGTTAAAGTTTAACTTCTTTCACCTATTATTCAACTTTTGGGCTTGCTTGTCCTTGTTTTTCAGGTGACTTGACACCCGGAAGTCCTGTGAAGCTCACTGGTCCTGTAGGCAAAGAAATGCTTATGCCGAAGGATCCAAACGCCACTGTTATTATGGTCTCTCCCCTAAACCTCAAATATCTTGACTTTCTTATGATTAAACTTCCATGTAGGTTCTGTTTCTTGAAACATCATTAAACATTAATATTATCCTTCTTCTTGATGAACGCCACAGCTTGCTACAGGGACGGGAATTGCACCTTTCCGGTCTTTCTTATGGAAGATGTTCTTCGAGAAACATGATGACTACAAGGTGAAACGATTGCTATGGTCAATAAGCTTTTTTGATAACAAACAAACATATCAAAATCTAATACCTTGTAATCCTCATTATGCAGTTCAATGGCTTAGCTTGGCTTTTCTTGGGTGTACCAACCACTAGCTCATTGCTCTACCAAGAGGCATACATACATAAACTCTTCTTCTAGTTTTCAAAATCCTTCCAATTCAAAATAACAAAAAATCCTGTTTTGATTCTCATGTGTTTAAACATCAGGAGTTTGATAAGATGAAAGCAAAGGCCCCCGAAAACTTCAGGGTGGATTATGCGATAAGCAGAGAACAGGCGAACGACAAAGGAGAGAAAATGTATATCCAGACTCGGATGGCGCAGTACGCAGCTGAATTATGGGAGTTGTTGAAGAAAGACAACACTTTTGTCTACATGTGTGGACTTAAGGGAATGGAGAAAGGAATCGATGACATTATGGTCTCATTGGCTGCAAATGACGGTAAGAAGAGCAGAAAAATAGTACTCTAATTCTTGAAACATCCACTACTACAATCAAGGTAAACTCTAATGAATGAATACATGTTTTTTTTTTTTTGTGATGGTTTAGGTATTGACTGGTTTGATTACAAGAAGCAGTTGAAGAAGGCAGAGCAATGGAACGTTGAAGTCTACTGATCAAAAGAGACTTTGACATTCGGTAGCAAGTATAGTGCAACAAAACTGTTATTTTCGCTTCCCAATTGCTGTAATTTAAAGATAAGGTTTTTTTTAGTTATATTTTGCTAAAAAGGGAGTTATTTAATCTTTTACCATTCGTTTGCTACCATTTTTTGGCTCTAAGTTAAAATGATACATTGATAGAGACAGAATTACCCATCCAAAAAATGTCAACAAAGGAAACAAAAATGGTTACAAAAAATTGACAGCAATATGTATATTGTGCGGTAGCTAACCAATCCTCTGACAATGAGATGAGTACTACTATCCAACCTAAATCGATAAACATTATCAAATGAAACTCTACTATATAAGAAATATTTACATGCTTCTATTAAAACAAGTAATGGTTTCTTAGGATAATTGAACACTTGAGTAGTTTAGTTGATTTTGGGTTAGACCAATTCATTTGCGTTTAAGTGTTTAACTTTACAACGTTACCTTTCAAAGCCGTAAAATATCATATGAGTATATTATCAAGACATGGTTGAGATATTTTTTACTTAAGAGCCGACCAGAAAAAGAGCAATCTAGTATAGTAGGCTAAATGTTTCTTCACACTTTTATCTTTTTGTCAGAGACTCATTTGTCAGTAACCGTTTGATCACAACGGCTAAATCAACCACGTGGTCAGACACACCGTAATATACCAACACACAGCAACACTTGATTGTAGCTCATTAAAAAAGATCGCCAACAGAATTAAAAACTCTTTAAACCACTCTCCTCTGTTTTACACCATCTCTGTTTCGCTCTCTCAAGAAGAAGAAGAAGAAACAGAGAGCGTTCACATTATCCCTTCTACACAAACATGGCATTGATCTTCTTCTTCTTATTATTATCGAACATGTTCTTCTCCGGTAAGAATCTTTTTTCTGATTTACCTGTAAATCTCAATGACTGTGTAATCAGTTTCAAAGTTTCTTAATTTTGTATTCTAATCTCAGGAGCTATGTCGAGGAGCTTCACAATAGCGAACAAATGCGACTACACAGTCTGGCCGGGAATTTTATCTAACGCCGGGTTCCTCCGTTGCCGACCACTGGCTTCGTTCTTCAAAAAGGAGAGACACGTACAATCGACGCGCCGTCTTCATGGGGAGGTCGGTTCTGGGGAAGGACACTCTGCTCAACCGGTTCCGATGGAAGATTTACATGCGCCACCGGAGATTGCGGTTCCGGAAAGCTCGAATGCGCCGGTACTGGAGCTGCTCCTCCGGCGACTCTAGCTGAATTCACTCTAGACGGCTCTGGAGGGCTCGATTTCTACGACGTGAGCCTCGTCGACGGATACAATGTCCAGATGCTGGTGGCTCCTCAAGGCGGTTCCGGCCTGAATTGCAGCACTACCGGCTGTGTCGTCGATTTAAACGGCTCGTGTCCGTCGGAACTAAGGGTGAATAGCGTCGGAGGAGGCGATAAGGGAGCGGCGATGGCTTGTAAAAGCGCGTGCGAGGCGTTTCGGGAGCCGCAGTATTGCTGCAGCGGCGCGTTTGGGTCGCCTGATACGTGTAAGCCGTCTTCCTACTCGAGGGTCTTCAAGAGCGCGTGTCCACGCGCCTATAGCTACGCGTATGACGATAAGTCTAGTACATTTACGTGCGCTAAATCTCCCAACTACGTCATCATGTTCTGTCCTTCTCCCAACACCAGGTTTTCAATTCTTGGTCTATTTACTTTCACCCCTTCAATTCGTGTAATAAAAGGTGGTTAGAAATAATTACTTTATAATCATAGTAGCTGGCTAACTTTACACTAATGATGATTATTAGAATTTTTTGCTTGTTGTATAATCGAAGTCACTTTATAATCATTAATTTTGCTATACAAGTTTTGTTTCTTTTCAAAAAGAGTTAAGTCATTTTGTTTGATAGATACTGTATTTGTTTGTCACGCTCCAATGTAAGAGACGCGTAGGAACATTATTAACTCATTATTTTATTGTGCAGCCTAAAATCAGCGGAGGAAGAGGAACATAGCACAGAGACAATGACGAAGACGAAGACGACAAGTTCAAGTTCCGCCAGTACGACGTCGTCGCAGATGGTCTATGAAGGTGCTCTGGATGAAAGTAGTGGTTCACCATCTACGTGTTACGGCTTATCACGTGTGATCACAGTCGCTGCGCTTGCTTTTTGTCGTATGTGGTGGTTCTTCTGACTAGATTCTATATCTTTTTAGTGTCTGCCGACGTATGCGAAGAAACAAAAACGTATATGGGCCTTAGAAGGCCTTTTTATCGTCCTGCCCATGTGACGTTTGGATATAGTTGTTCACTCGAGATTGAGATATGGTATGGAGTTGTAACTTGTAAGCCTAGAAGATATAATTCTTTTTCATGTGTTTAATTCGAATATGCATGTATGATTAGTACTCTGGTGATCGAAAATATACGAAAGCTGGGCCAACAATCCTACCTTAATTTACATTAATTTCGAATATGGGCCAACAATCCTACCTTAATTTACATTTCGAAAAGTCCGTTTTCGACATAATTGAATTATAATTGGAAAAGAAAAGAAAAATTGTCAGAAGTGGGATTTGAACCCACGCCCTCAACGAGGACCGCAACTTGAGTGCGGCGCCTTAGACCACTCGGCCATCCTGACATGTTTGACTTTTATGATCACATAACCCTTAATAAATACGAGTCAATACGGTGCTCAACCCATTTTGACCAATTATTACCAAAGGACGAGTGAATTACTCGGATCGTGGAGATTAGTAAAGCAGCACATCGATCAGATCTACAGTAGCTCCACAACTCACCATTTGGTCGTTGACCAGAAGAAAGAAACACAGAGAGTTGAAGAGAGAAAAAAAAACTATGGAGGAAGCGGCACATCCTTACGTTCCGAGAGATCTGAAACTGCCGGGATACGTACCAATCTCAATGTCTATGTCTTTCATCCTCGCTGTCTACCTCGGTGCTTCCCTCCTTGTCGTCTCCCTCGTCTGGCTTCTCTTAGGTAATCCAATTCCCGCTCCACCTCAATCTCTGTCAAAACCAGATCATCGATTTTAAGTTGAATTTGAACACATTAAAAGAATTGATCTGTAGTTTGATCCAAATTCAATTAGAGAGAATGTTTTGCTGATGGGTTGGGTTGGTTTGGTTTGGTTTCAGGGAGGAAGAAAGCTAAAGTTGAGAAATTGCTAATGTGTTGGTGGGCATTCACTGGTCTCACTCACATTATCCTCGAAGGCTATTTCGTTTTCACCCCTGAGTTTTTCAAGGACAACACTTCTTGTTATCTCGCTGAAGTCTGTAAGTTCCTCTTTTTCTTAGTGTTTGTTGTTCTTTGTTTCTCCAATTCGACAATTAGCTTAAAGTTTGTTTCTTTCTTTCTTTCATAGGGAAAGAATACAGCAAAGGTGATTCGAGATACGCAGGAAGGGATTCTGCAGTTGTATCTATTGAAGGGATCACTGCTGTTATCGTCGGCCCTGCTTGTCTCTTAGCTATGTAAGTTTTCTTCATTTCAAGTGAAGTAGTATCTTTGCCATTTGGTTTTCTCTGTGAGATAAGAAGTAAATGAATTTTGTTGTTGTTGTTGATGTAAATCAGATATGCCATTGCTAAGGAGAAGTCGTATAGCTACGTGCTTCAGCTTGCGATCTCGCTTGGGCAGCTCTACGGATGTTTGGTCTACTTCATTACTGCTATCTTGGAAGGAGACAACTTTGCTACGAACTCATTCTACTATTACTCATACTACATTGGTGCAAACGGATGGTGGATCTTGATACCGCTACTCATTTCTTTCCGTTGCTGGAAAAAGATTTGTGCAGCTGTTGCCAACAACATCGTCGAGACAAAGACAAAGACAAAGACAAAGAAGAAGAACCGTTGAAGCAAAGATCAAAGACTCTTCTTCTTCTTCCAACATTCGACCTAGTGATCTGATCTCTTTATCTCTTCAGGTCATTGTTATTATTATAGCAATGAACATGAGTCTCCTTTTGCGGACGATTTATCCAATTTAAAAACTTTTGGCTATGTTATATCTTTACAGCAATGAACAAGGGGTATAATTGATCCATTTTTCATTTGATATTTTGCATTTTTGTTAAGCTTTTCTTATATTAACTCAAGATCCCATTTATACGGCTAATCACAAGGGATAAAAAGGTCGTCTTGATGGTGAGACATAATACAAGTTGCAGAGATATGCATAATAGGTAAGCAGCAAAACGACCAAGCCAGTGTGAGTTGTGGAGATATACATCTCAGTGGTCTTTGACAAGTATAACAATGAAAACGTATGTGTACTTAGGAGATATCTTTGAAAAGTACTAATGGATCTGATAACGGAGCTTGTTTACCAAAATTTAAGATATCTTGATTGTAATAACAGACCATCATTCATTTTTCATCTTGCGGCTCAAAAAAAAGCTTGGAGCAAATACAGACTCAAAATATTGCATTTTTTCTTTGCTATATATACAACCAGGATTGGATATTTTAAACCTTTTCTTAAGACAGACAATAGAAGGTACAATAATATGTTGATGCAAGTTTGTTTGATAGATGTTAGAGATGAAGATTGTCAGTGAGGTGGCGGAGGAGAGTGACACTCCCTTGGCTTCTCGGTTGTGTCACTGTCGTCTTCTTTCCACCTCTGTTCCCCTGCAAGTGAAGAAATGGACAACTTAATCACATGACTTTGATCTAAACCTTCTACCAACATAGTTTAAGTTTGCTTCTTTGTGTCTAGTTCGGTCATACCTTTGGCTCGGCGATATCATCCTCGATATCTAACGTGTTTATTTCTCTTGTTAATAGCACAGACGCAGCAGGTTGGAGTCTCCTGTTACAGGAACAAAGGTTTTCTATTTAGGAAAACCTGAAAAAAGAGACAGAGAAAGAAGAAATAAAGATTGGCAGAAAAAAAGAACCTTCTTGGTTTCTGTCCATTCCTCTGTTTCTTAGTTGATGTAGGTTCTGATTCACGGGCAGGATTAGGAACCTCAATTTCCTGAACTTTGGTTGATTCTGCTTTCTTTTGAACACGGGTCTTGCCCTTTTCAACCTAGAAATGAGAATGAAGTTTAGTTATAACAGTTTTAAAGCATTGTGAACTTTGATTTTGTGCCATGAGATGAAGTTATCAAGGTTTGTGGAGGAGCATGAGATTGAGAATGGCCAAACCTGTGGTTTCTCAATCTGCTTATCTTTTATGTCCAAGTCATTCATTTCCTCAGTTAGAGATCTGGATGGCGCTGGTAACAGTCTTCTGTTTCTGGAAAGAACCAAAGATAATTTAGACAGAGAAAGAGACCGGTTCCTACAACTTCAATAGAGAAGAAGATCAAGATAACTCTTAACCTTTCTTGCTTCTCTGAATCAGGACATCTGCGGGATATTGCGGATTTTGTTTGAACGTTAGACATCCGGCTGTTGATGCAATCTTGACTAACTTCAACTTGTTCTGGTGAAGGTGTTGGATCATCTTGATTCTGGATGACCTAGAGGAAAATCAGTTTTGAGTTCTTTACATTATTCTAGAGTTGTCGAATCTAACGGACTGATCCAATGAATGAAATTATTTCATTATACCTGATCTCTTGGAAACTCGGTAACTTCAGTTTCAACATTAGTAGTCGCAGAAGGAATCCCCACATTTTCTTCAGAACTGATAGACTGCTGATAAGTGCAAACACACAACAAAGAACATGATTTCATGAACAAAGTTTCTGAGTTACACAAAGAATATGTCCACTTAAACTATCCTTACTCTTGGCTCTGCATCATTCTGAGAAGACAAGTGACATGGAACGAGTACAGCATCTTTCACCTTAAAACACAAATGGAAATCAGTTTTGAGTTCTTTACATTCTGGAGTTGTCGTATCTAACGGATTGACCCAATGAACGAAAATATTCCATTATACCTGATCTCTTGGAGACTCAGTAACTTCAGTTTCAACATGAGTAGTCGCAGAAGGAATCCCCGCATTTTCTTCAGAATTGACAGACTGCTAAGTGCAAACACACAGCAAAGCACATGATTTCATGAATTCTAAGTTACACAAAGAATATGTCAACTTGAACAATCCTTACTCTTGGCTCCGCATCATTCTGAGAAGACAAGTGACATCGAACACGTACATCATCGTTCACCTTAAAACACAAATGGAAAGGTTATAAAAATTAAAGAAATTATGACATGCAGCCTTAGAAANAGTAGTCGCAGAAGGAATCCCCACATTTTCTTCAGAACTGATAGACTGCTGATAAGTGCAAACACACAACAAAGAACATGATTTCATGAACAAAGTTTCTGAGTTACACAAAGAATATGTCCACTTAAACTATCCTTACTCTTGGCTCTGCATCATTCTGAGAAGACAAGTGACATGGAACGAGTACAGCATCTTTCACCTTAAAACACAAATGGAAATCAGTTTTGAGTTCTTTACATTCTGGAGTTGTCGTATCTAACGGATTGACCCAATGAACGAAAATATTCCATTATACCTGATCTCTTGGAGACTCAGTAACTTCAGTTTCAACATGAGTAGTCGCAGAAGGAATCCCCGCATTTTCTTCAGAATTGACAGACTGCTAAGTGCAAACACACAGCAAAGCACATGATTTCATGAATTCTAAGTTACACAAAGAATATGTCAACTTGAACAATCCTTACTCTTGGCTCCGCATCATTCTGAGAAGACAAGTGACATCGAACACGTACATCATCGTTCACCTTAAAACACAAATGGAAAGGTTATAAAAATTAAAGAAATTATGACATGCAGCCTTAGAAAGAGCAGATACTCCAAGACATAATTAGTAAACAGATATATATACACAACAATATAGCAGCCAGGCACTACATTTTTGCTTGGCACAGGAGACTCGCTAGATTCATCTGCGCTGACTTTTTCGTTTCCATATACAACAGCTTCTACCTCAGGTATACATGACTCTACCAGGCAAGAGGACTTGAGACTGATCAACTCTGTCTCCAATCCAAGAGATTTTAGCTCTTCTCTTCGAAGGCTATCTTTGAGAGTGCAAATTTCACCTTCTGCAACCTAAGATGATTTAAAGCAAGAAAAAAGATATCTTTCAACTGTGGTACATCATAGCTTCAAGGAAGTTATCTTAGTCGCAAATTGTTCAATGAAAACAAAGCCAAATGAAAGGCAAAGTCAGGATATTAACTTTTAGTTTCTCGTTGTACTGCTTCAGAACATTCCATAAGACTTTAGAAAAATTCCGCATGATGATGTGCTCTCGCTTATTTTTATCTTGGGCAACATGTTCCAGACTCGGAGAGGATCTGTCTGTTGGATCAGCTTTCTTTCCCTGCAAATGCACTGGTGAGGAGACGTATTAGATATTAGCTTTCTTGTTTGTAAACAAGTCTTTTCTGTAATCTCTCATCACCTCTCTCAGGGAAGATAAGAGATCGCAGAACGAAAGCGACCAATAAAAATTCCATACAGTCAAAGTGTAGAAAATTTGTCAGAGAAAAATCTTACCTTCCTGAGCAATTTGGTTTCTCTCTTCATGAAAAATGTCTTCAATCTAGAGATGGAAAACACAACAATTTTTAGTAAATGGCATATGTCAATAACTTTTCAGTTTTGCTGAAAAATACAATAACAGTGTATAGAGGAAGCCAAACGTACTTGGGAGTTCTTGGGAGCACTAAGTTTAATCTTCTTGTTTTTTTCAGCTCGTGGAAATGTCTTGAGCTGCCTCTTGTTGCAAGGTTCCTCGGTGTTATCAAATCTAAACAAAACATCAAATTCAAAGGCATTAGCACTTGCGAGAAAAGTATACTTCCTCTTTGAGTTCATAATAACAAACATTACTTTATTTTCATATACGGTGATGCTTGTCTCAAAAGATAGGAGGTATCAAGATAATCCTCTTCCCCTGCTTTGACAGTTAAAATCTGTAACATAGATAGAAGATGAGAAGAGTTTTCAAATATTTGAAAATTAACTCTTGTTAAAGAACTCAACAAAATCCTAAAAACTGTTACGCATACCAAAGCCATCCTTTTTTTCCCCTCTAGGTAATCGCGCAAGTACCTTGTCAACTACATAAAAGCCAAAATCATATTACCGTATAGAATGGGGGAAGATTAGATAACTCATAAATCATTTAAAAAATTCATGAGGTAATCTGAAGGGGTTTTTAAGGTAGACGCTACCAAAGAATTTTGATGATGTTTCTGCAATCCCTTCTTTCGGTTCTTCTGGTACTCCAAGAGTGACTGCCAACAGACACCGAGTGTTCATGATTAGTAAAATTGGAGGCATAAAAAAAGAAGAACAGCTCAAGGGAGACCAAAATCAATGGCCTTACCCGTAAACATTGACCAAAAACCATGGATGTGTTATTGATGAAATTACTCTCAACCAACCTTTCTCCCTGCAAAACAATTTGAAGGGGCATACAGGGACCAAGTTTTAGTTTACAGATGAAGACATCTTCACTGTTAAATCACTATTTTGATGCTAAGAACAAGTACTGGACAAAATCTTACAGTCACCTATAATCTGTAATTAAACTAGGAATATTTTCTCCTAACGGTTACACAGAATCGGTATTTTTAAGACAGATGCTTTCAGACATGACATATATTAGTGGCTTTGCATATCAAATATGTGAAGAGTTCATATACAAAGTGTAAACACAACAGATTAAAACCTGATTTCCTGTTCTTTTCTCTCTTTCTGCACCAGCCAGATCCACTATTGTCAGCATAGCATCACTGGACTGCATTTTTGTCTCGTTGGAAAAGCGATTGCATGATGCTCGTATGTTAATGATGCATTGTGAGCGACTGCGAGTAATTCCAAAATTAGTATAGAACATGAAGACATCCAGTTAAACATAAATGGCTCTATTTTCCATGTGGAAGGCTTCTAATTCAGTTCATTTATCGATTAAATAAAGGGTGTCAGGGTGTGTTAGCAAAGGTTAAAGTCAAGGTAGAGCAAAAGTTTTGTTGCCAAGTACCTTGATTGGCTGTTCGAGTTTGTGGTAGCTGTTGCACGTTTCAGCATTGCTTGTCCAATTAAAGACTCTGCTTCCTCCAAACTCTGGATTGGGACCTACTTAACACAACATAATTGAGAAAACGGAGAGTTGCAATATTCATCTATCATTATGAAATGCAACTGAATGTTATTGTCAACCCAAGAAAACTTCATAAGAAACACTCACAAACCTCTTTCAAACCCCTGATGGTTGATTGTTGCACAGACAATTCAGAGCTTTCACCACCTAGTAAATCATAAGCTTTCTCCCCTTTCCCTCGCTCGGAGCATATTTCAAATATGGACAAGTTAAATGACCTGAAGAAATGCAAAGAGATGTTATGGAACAAAAAGATAAAGGCTATACAGTTTGGTATTTCAGCTATTGACAGAAATATCCCATTAAGATGAACAAACAATAATACCTCACAAAATCATCAGAAATCGCATCTCTCTTCTTGAAAATCTGACGGAGAGTAATTGGCACAATTCCAGGATTCTTCAAAGTTCCAAAGACAGTATGAGTCTTACCAGAGCCACTAGGTCCCAACGCAGCCAACATTCCACTTTTCCCTTTCATAAAATCCTCCAACAACGGTTGAACCATTTTATCATACACATCGTTCTACAAACAAACCATCAATTAATCGGTCATCTCAGAACCCAATCTCAAATTAAACCAAAAAATAAAATAAAAAAAGCCAAAATCGATAGGGGAATTGGATCGAACCTGGGAACAATCAGCCGGGAAGACATGAGAAAACCCTTCGTATACCTCAGTCTTGCTTCGTTTCAGCTCTTGCAACGCTTGAGGCGGAGTTAATGTGACTGAATACGAATCGTTCAGAGCAATACAAGCCACCGCCGCCGTCTCTTCTTCCTTCTTCTTAACCTTCTTCGCGATCTCCGGGTTCCTATTCTCCTTCGCGATGTGCTTCTTCGAAGGATTCTGCGGCCAGACATTTCTAGGTCTGCTCTTCGCTGTGGTGGTGGTAATAACCTTGGTGAAGGTTTTCAAAGGTTTGATTCTCAGGAAAATCTTCAAACTCTCTGGAACTGTGGGTTTGGTTTCGGATTGAGGGATTTGGATGGAGAGAATCTCGTCGATTGGGAAAGTAGGAACGTCGTGAGAGGAGAGAGGTTGTTGTTGCTTAGTTGCAGTGGTGGTATACGGAGTTGCTCTAGCTCTCCTCGGAGGGTTTCGTCGTACTGTTACGGTTGAAGGACACGGCGGAGGACTGATACTTTTCTGCTTCTCCTCCTCCATTTGTCTCTCTGTGGCGGAAAAATGGAGCGTTTCAATTTTCAACTTTTCAATTGATAAATCAATTTTGGAATTTATTTCAGTACGAAATTAATTTAAAATAAATACTTTTCGAATTTCAAATCAGCTCATCCATTGGGCTTTAAGTAAAAGCCCATTAGATTTGTGCAATAAATCATAGTTTCTTCAGTCTTCTCGAGTTCTTGTCTCCGCCTCCTCCTCAGCCCTTAAATCGTCGCCGCCGGAAACTGTAAGCACAACTCACTAACTACCGTTGGAAACTTAACTGCTCACTTTTACTACTCGTTCTCTCTTCTCATAAAGTTCAGTAACGTCTCGCCGCAAGTCCAGGTTTTTCTTTTATATATATTTTGTTTCTATGTTTTTTAATTCTACTTTGATTCTATGTAATGTGGGTATTTCTTAACTATCTAAACTTTTGTGTTTTGGTCAGTTTTGTTCTAATCTAAGCCGTTGCTTCTTTTGCGTTTTAGAAGGTTGTGTCTCAAATGGAGAAGTCGCGGGAAAGTGGTTTCTTGTTGTGTGGTTTGTGTGGGACGATGCTTATCTTGAAATCAACCAAGTCTGCAGAATGTCCACTCTGCGACACAACCCGAAATGCTAATGGTATCCATGATTAGATTCGTGTTAAAAAATTTATCCTTTAAAAGCATAAGTCACTGTACCAATTAAAAGTTAACATGTCAGCAATTAAGAATAATAATTTTTAAAAAAAAAATCAAAAAAGAAAAAAGAAAACACATCACTTTTACGTTCACATACCACGATTTTCTATCACCTTATTCACATTTCAAACTTCAAACGAATGTAAAGATTAAATAATATAAGTTTGCTTTTTTTTTCTGTACCTAAAAATTATCCCACGATCTCAGTTCTTTTTTTCCACGATCCTCAAAAAACTTCCCACACTCTTTCATCAACTGACTTCAAATCAATATATATATCAAAATAAATTATCACTATCAACACCTTCGACAAAGAAAACCCCATCAAATCTGCAACGAAAAATTGCAATTACAGTTACGAACCAAACAGTTTTTGATCAGATCTCCGAACCATTCTTCCTGCTACTCCGTCGAACCCGAATCGTCAACAATTCTCATTTCATTGTTTTTCAATCCATCTACGATCATTTCCGTCATCGTCTTTTGACACTCAGAAGGTGATTCATCTTTCGTGTTTCACTCACCTTCTCTAAATCACCATAGAATCTGTAATTTATTTTTTAATATTCAGCAGTTACTTTTAATATGTAATTTTGACTGCCACTTTTTTAATTACAGGTAGGATTGGGGTCGAAGGTTGATTTCAGGTTGCGCGCTTAATTATGCTAAAAACTTATGCGTAATTGGTGAGAAAAGGACAATGAACGATATAAAAGAACTCAACATTTCCAGACATCCATGTCATCAGATGTTGAAACTACAACTCAGTACGTGATTTAAGGTTAGTTCCATCAAACGATGAGATCAATTTAAATCATAATCACCTCAGTGCATTATCAAATTTAAGGTTAGTTAAATATGCTTCTGGTTTTATGTATAATAATTAGGTCTTGCGGTCTCTTTTTGTCCTCAAGTCAAAAGTTTCCTCCAGTCTTGGTTGCACATATGTTCACAAGTGACACAAGACGTATTAATTTCAAGGAGTATATTAGAACTTATAACTCGATGTTTGCAGTCAGTTCCACAGGTAAGATTGATAGTATGCTTCTGGTTTTAAGGACGTTTAAAAGTCTTTTATATTTTTATACAATATACTTGAGCATATATATGTATGACTAACTTCTTAAAATGATGATAACCTTCAGGAACATCCAAGAACATGATACATACTTATATGTGAATCTCAAGGTAACATATTTACACAATTTTCATATCGTCAACAATATATATCAAATATATATATATATATATTATATATCATTGACAAATATATATATATATATACATCATTGTCAATCCTACTTAAATTCTATATTATCATTGTCAATCCTACTTAAACTCAAAGATGTTCCATCTATCTCGATGATTTTTACCTAAGCTACCCTATGGTTTTCTTGCGGAACTTCTATGGATTGTAGATATAATATTATGTATTTTGTATTTATTTAGTCTACCGTTTCATGCTTAATATGATTAAACTATGTGTTTTATTATTAGGTATCATCAGTTTCAAATCGATTTTGTTTTACCACAATTTTAAAGCAATGATTTTGTTTTTTTTTTATATAAAATTTTAGTAAAATAAATGGTACCGTGTGCGTAGCACGGTGATAATACTAGTATCTCAATAATCCAACAGTTTTGATTCTTAGTTTGGTTGGTTAGTCTTATTGTGCTTTAAACGTCATTCTTCTTTATAGAAATCATTGACAAGAAAATAGCTTACACAGTTGCTGCTGAGGTATGTGCTTTTCCTTTATTCTCTATTATGGATTCTTGTCTGACTAGTAGTTTTGCTGCATCATGTAATCTCTGTGTGTATTATTCTCAAGTTGTGTATAAATCAATTGACTTTGATCACGGAGTAGCAAAGATCTCGCTCCATTATAATTAGTAAATAGGCAGTGAACACACACATAGACCCGTGCATGTTCTGTGTACTTAGTGTAAAACCTGAAATTGGAGACTGGTTTTGTTATTCTTGCAAAACCCAATATATACCTCAAGGCAGAGTTAGCATACATACAAGTCACGTTCGTTACTCTTGAGCTTTTTGCAAGGATATCAGAAGAGAACTAGGAATATCTCTGTTTGGTGAGAAAACGCAGGAAGAAGCTGAGCTACCTAAGGTAGTTTAAGAATACAGAATTGATAAAACTTATTATCATGCCTTTTTCTTAATCCATGACTTCTGATTTTCATTATTCTTTTTGCAGATTAAAAAGGCGTCCGAGAAATGCCAGCACCCGGAGCTTGTATACACAACCAGACAGGTAAGTCTAAGCTTTCAAGTTCTTCCTCTTGTCTTCTTGTTTCTTTCCAAAGGATGTTTCACCAGAGTTTCTTGATTTTACAGACAAGATCAGCGGATGAAGGACAAACAACATACTACACTTGTCCCAATTGTGGACATAGATTCAGAGAAGGTTAACATTGTTATCATCTCCACCACAGAGAAGACCAGTTTTGTTTCTTACATTGATGTTACAAACTCAATATTCGATGTCATCATCATTAGAAACATATCTTTTTATAAGTCTTCAAATAAAGAACATAAAAATGAAAATCTATAACCGCCAGGCTATTTTGTGCCAAGAGAGCCTTTATAAAAGTCATGGCTTAACAAATCACACAAAGTAGAGAAGAGTTCTATCAATTTAAAAAAACAAGACAGACCCAAGCCCAAATAAAGTATTAAAAAGCCCATAAGATTGTTTTATTTGTAACGTCATCAAACTTTACGTAGCACACACCCACACGGCGACACCACCTTTTCACCGGAGCTGTAAAACTCGCCGGATGTTATCGGTGGCTACCTCGTTTTTCCCAGCAGCTTCGACGTTGCAACGGAGCTTCGGTTTGATCGAAAACCTAGGCATGGGTAAACTACTCGGCGGCGGGGATAATAACATGATCGCTGGACCGGGGTAACCATCAAATCCTTTAGGAAAATCACGCAGATGGTTAGACCGGACCGGAACAGAACCAGTACGAGTCAGTGTCGGTACAGACTCGACGAACTCAACTTTCTTCTTTTCAGAAATTGGTTTGGTTTGAACAACGCAATTGAGAGTAGAGTTGTTGTTGTTGACACGTGGTCGAGAGCTGTTGACGCGTTGCAGAGGAAGAGTTGAGCTGTTGACACGAGGCAGAGGGAGAAGAGGAGGCTGAGAGTAGTAACCAGGTGGCGGGGGATATGCCGGAGAAGATCCCCAAGACGTTGGATTAGTCGGAAGAGCCAAACTTCCTCCGGATCTTGAAAGAGAACCACGAGAACTCCTTCTTCTAGGGTTCTTGAATGGTCTCAAACCAGAAACCTGTTTACCCGGTGAACGTTGCACTGCTATTGTTTCCATTGATTAAGCTTTTAATTTTCTAAAGTTTTTTTAAAAAGAGTATTTAATTAATGAAGATTTGAAACGATGAATCAAAGAAAAACAAGAGAAAAAAAGGTATTTTATATGTAACGTTTAAATGGCGACGATCTACCAAATAATACGATCGAAAGCCCTATAATTTGATAGATATTCAAGATTTATGACAAGAGAAAAGAGAAAAAAAAAGTTTATAAAAGATGTTAATAATCAAACTTCCATTAGAAGATCCGAAGGATCGTTCGATAAATTATAAACTCTCTAAAAGAACCCTAACCTCGAGAGGACAGATGTTGCCAGGCACTGAGCACGGCTGGTTCCTTTTATAATCGAAACCACCAATAATAATGCGAATTTTTAAATTGCCATTTTAAAAGTTTTTATTGATTTTTTGACTATAAAATGTCGTGGTTAATTATAAACTTATTTATTAATAACTTATTTATGTTATTATAGATTATAGCTTCAAGTCAAGTGTCCATATACCAATTGCGCAATACAGCACAAGTCCCGGGAAACACTATAGGACGGTCACCGCCGATTGAGTATGAACCGTTGGATCGTGAAATAAGTATTACAATAGCCGCTGAGAGAATCTGAACCGTGTGATAAGGGATCTTGCTTTAGGCAGATCTTGACCATACACGTCGGTATCATCGGTGGCTTTCTTCCTTGATGACCTCACGTGGAGGGAATGTGTGGGTTCCTAGACAAGTCCGTCGTCGTTGATCTTGACACGTGTCGTCATACCAGCCATTCACCGTTGTGAGGATTTCCAAGAATAGGATTGGTCGGCTCTCATGCATGGTTGCATGTGCCTGCCATTTGAACGATTGAGCCAATTAGCACTACCAAATCTTTAATAGCTAGGGGATATTTTATAGTATAAGAGAGATTGAAAACGTAACTCATAAATGATAGCTAACACTGATCACGTACAAAGAATTTACTAAATATCACAATCGACCAATCAGTATATAATATCAATATCGTGAATGAAGATTCCTCGCTGTAGATCGATTTCTTTTCACAGTGATTTGACTATGTTTGGTTAATAACTTAATATATATAAACGTTTTAAAGCCATCAATATATAGTTATATGATATTTTCCTCGTATTCTAAATATTGGTTTTTCGGCTTTGGTTGATATATATAGACTATATATAGGGTTATTGTATATATAACTTGTATGATGATCGCAGCTTTTTCTTAAACCTGTTTTGGCATAATCATGGTTAGGTATGGTCACTCTTTTCTTTTCATCCTTTCGTCTTCTATCTACATTTATTTAATAGTATATCACAGCAAGCATGTTTGGTAGAACTTTGGTTTTATTAGTGGACTTTCATTTTTCAACCAAATAAAATCAAAGTTTAACGCAAATTGCACATAAGTCCAACATTACGAAGTAATATACATAATTTATAATTATGATCGAATATAATCAGGATCATCTACAGTTTATTAACCCTGTACCATGTTTTTTTTTTAACCTCGATAATTACTGTATGTAGTGTTGTATTTTCTTACGATTTATTTTTTTTACCGTGATGTACTATATATATATATGCATGTTTTTTTTACAATTTGTTTTTTTTTTACCCTGATATTATTCTTTTTTTTTTTTGCTCAAGTGCAAATATCATATATATGAAAAGTTTGGTTTTACAACCTTTACATTTGATATTATTCTAATATGCACTCTTTGATCTTCATTTTATTTTTCCTCTTCTTGTTATCTTATTCGATAATAATTTGTTTTTTTTTTTAACTCGTATTCCATTCGTCACCGTAAATTCAAAATTCTCCCACATCATAGGTATGTAGTTGCTAGCTAGGGTTTATGTGGATTGTGGAGTTAGCACGAGAGTCAGTGCACTGCTACTTTTGGTGTCGCCTTTGGCCGATGACGTGCTCAAGCATGATTATTATTACTTTTCGCACCGACCATATCTAAGTCCACGTTCATTTTATTTTCTTTAAAGAACGTACATAACTTTGTATGCTTTTGTTTTTAGACCTGCTTTTTATGATCCTTTAATTTTGTTTGCTTCCATATTAAGAAATTTAAACTATATGGTTTTTTAAGCATTGGATTATCGAACTTTAATACGCATGTACGTAGCTATGTATCATATGAAATGATACATCTAATTAATTAGCTTTGTTTATAATTAGAGATTTCTGTTTGAACTCCATATATCAGATCTAATTGTTGGTCGAGACTACATCAGGTACCAAAATAACATTCTTGTGATACCCAGTTGTAGATGGATACCGTGTAATGGGAAGGCCTTCCCATCGATATACGGGCTGTTTACTTTCGGGGCATATATGTATACTATATCTTAATTAAGGCTTACACAATCATGATTCATCCAATTAGTTTAATCCAAATTACGTTTTAAACCTTTAATTGGTTGAAAGAAAATGTTCTCTTTATAATATGCAACATCATGGTTGAATATATAATTCATTTTTCTGTTGGGAAGAAAAGTAAAGATTTTATTGGCCAATATATAAATGATTATTTTTATCTACTTTTTTTTTTGTTTTCTAATTCTTTTGGACAAAGAAATCCGCTTATTTAAACATATCATGGATTACACAACTAAAAAACTTGGATAGCTACGTGGGCAAACAAGAAAGAAAAAAAAGTTACATAAACCATCAGAAGAGAAGATTAATGAGGAAAGCAATGGGGGAAGTTGAAACGAATGTTTTAATGTAATGGACAAATAATATTGATCCCTTGTAATAATAAGAAAAGTCCTTATTTGTCGATACTATTGAAACTATTACAAATCCCAGCCAAACAAATGGACGTTTCACATAGACTCCGTACATAACGCTCTTGAAATTTTCCTATTCAAAACCGTTTTTTTTTCCCCCAAGTCTCTAATATCAATTTCTCTCAAGTGATAATAGTAATGTTACGTGACTATGTGTGTTTGAGAATTTCTCTTTCTCTAACGTAAATCTATGGCAAGATCAAAAATATTAATTGATATTTAATCTCCTCGATCCAGTTAATAGAGATTTATCTTTGTGGAATTATAATTATTGCTTTTCGTGGTTCAAAGAAGGAGAGAGATCCCAAGAGTGAGATTTTGATTTGATTTGATGAGAAAATGGGAATAATCAGCACAATATTGGGTGCGATTGGTTTCGGATTTGGAACAACGATCGGAATTGTCATTGGTTACTACTTGTTCATCTATGTCCAGTCTACTGATGTTCAGGCATCTTCGAATCATCTTAACTCTCGCATCTTTTTTTTTTTTTTTTCAATCATCCATTTTTTGTCTGTTTATTACATTTCCGCATTGAACATTTTGTTTGATCCTTTCTTTGAATGCGACAAATCGTGTTAGATTTTTTTTCCTTCGATAATTCATGTAATGGCCTATGATCCATGTACACATTATATCTCAAAAAAATCTGCATGCATGAAAACGTACAGACAATATCTTGTTTTGTTTGTTTCTTTTCAATCCTTTTGTGTGTGTGTGTGTGTGATTTGATCGATTGGGTTCTTAAAACTATAAGGGAAGATTGATATCTTAATAGTTTAATAGTTTTTTTCTAAAAATTTGAAGCTAAAATTATCTATACTTGTAATGTGGTCAGGACCCTGAGATCAAGCCACTGGTGGAGTTAGATTCAGAGACTATAGCAAAAATGTTCCCTGAAATACCTTTGTGGGTGAAAAATCCTGATTTTGATCGTGTATGTTTCTCTACAACTTCACAATTTTCTTAATAAATTAATGCTAATATATATATATTATGGTATAATTTCTAACAGAGTTTTTCTTTCTTTTTGAAGATTGATTGGCTTAACAAGCTCGTTGGCCATATGTGGCCTTATTTGGACAAGGTAAAGTGTTTTCTCTTCTTAATTAGCTTCTTAGCTTTCATCTTTTTTTTCTTTTTTTTTTAATTGTTGTCTTTGATCTTCAATAACTTGTGAAACAATGTTTCTTGTAATTAATGTTTTTTCAGGCGATTTGTAAGATGGCAAAGTCAATAGCAAAACCCATTATCGGTGAGCAAATTCCAAACTACAAAATGGATTCAGTTGAATTTGAAATGCTCACTTTGGGTTCATTACCACCAACTTTCCAAGGTTACACCTTGTGTTACTCATAGATACACATTCTTGTTCTCAAGATTCTTCTTCCAAGATATGTTTGTTTTGATTCTCACTATCCTTTGCAGGAATGAAAGTTTATGCAACTGATGACAAAGAAATCATCATGGAGTTGTCAGTGAAATGGGCAGGGAACCCTAATATCATTGTTGTAGCCAAAGCATTTGGGTTAAAAGCCACTGTTCAGGTAGTTGATTTGCTAGTTTATGCTACTCCAAGGATCACTTTGAAGCCTTTGGTTCCATCTTTCCCCTGTTTTGCCAACATATTTGTCTCTCTTATGGATAAGGTATAACCCAAAAAGGAGCAAAACTTTTTTTTGTATAATACCTTGCAAAACAAGAGAGTACTCTAACATGTGATTTCTTATGTAGCCACAAGTCGATTTTGGACTTAAGGTACTAGGTGCAGATGTAATGGCGATTCCTGGCTTATACCGATTTGTCCAGGTATGACGTTTTCCAAGTTGTTTATTTACATTCCCATCTAAACAAACATTCTTGTTCTGTTTTTAGACCTAAAACTCTGTTTCTTGGAATCACTTCTTATTGTAGGAACTCATTAGAGATCAAGTTGGAAACATGTACCTATGGCCAAAGACTTTAAATGTACAGATAATGGATCCTTCTAAGTAAGTTTTTTCTTTTCTTTTGGGTCAAATATCTCACTTCTGTTGTTATTACATTATTGCTAAATGTCAATTTGCACGATCTACAGAGCTATGAAGAAACCTGTTGGATTGCTAAGTGTGAAGGTCATAAAGGCAATAAAGCTTAAGAAGAAAGATCTATTGGGCGGATCAGACCCTTATGTGAAATTAACACTCTCTGGAGACAAGGTTCCTGGTAAAAAGACAGTTGTTAAACACAGTAATCTGAATCCTGAATGGAACGAAGAATTTGATTTAGTTGTCAAAGAGCCAGAGAGCCAAGAACTACAGCTCATTGTTTATGACTGGGAACAGGTAAAAAACCTCTCTTGGTAAATATATATTGGTTTCTTTCAGTAACTATCTGTGGATATCATTTTGCCTAACGTATTTTATATATTTTCAGGTTGGAAAACATGATAAGATAGGAATGAATGTGATACCACTAAAAGACCTTACTCCAGAGGAGCCAAAACTCATGACACTTGAGCTCTTAAAATCAATGGAACCAAACGAGCCATCTAGCGAGAAATCACGTGGACAGCTTGTTGTGGAGGTCGAATATAAACCCTTTAAAGATGATGAGATTCCAGACAACATTGATGATCCAAATGCAGTAGAGAAAGCACCAGAAGGCACACCTTCTGGTGGTGGCTTGCTTGTGGTGATAGTTCACGAAGCTGAGGATCTAGAAGGCAAATATCACACAAATCCTTCTGTTCGTTTGCTATTCAGAGGAGAAGAGCGTAAAACAAAGGTATTAAAACTTCTCTTAAAACTCAAAAAACAAAACATGTTATGAGAAGACATCAAGTTTGAGTGTTGTTGAAACACGTTTGGGTTTGATTTTGCAGCGTGTGAAGAAAAACAGAGAACCAAGGTGGGATGAAGATTTCCAGTTCCCATTAGATGAGCCTCCCGTAAACGATAAACTTCACGTTGAAGTCATAAGTTCTTCTTCAAGAATGGGTTTGATTCATCCCAAGGTTAGAAACAGAACCAGATCGATCTCAACTTTTTTAAATCCCTATTAATGATTGCATCAAAATCAGAAGTTTTGAGTAACAATTAAGAACATTTTGATTGATTTCAGGAAACGCTCGGTTACGTGGTGATAAATCTAGGTGATGTGGTGAGTAATCGGAGAATCAACGATAAGTATCATTTGATTGATTCCAAGAATGGTCGGATTCAGATTGAGCTTCAGTGGAGAACTTCTTCTTAGACTTCAAAGGTTCGTGTTTTGTTTCTCTTAGGGTTCACGAAACAATACTTTTCTTGTTTGGTTTCCTTCCTCTGTACGTAAAAAAATTTATAGTTGGATTTGGTATGACTCGATTTTAAGCATAATAGGCCTATAAAACATAATGGGCCTCGTGTAAGCCTTTTATTCAGATGGGTTTCACAGAAATTTCTGCTTTACTGGATTATCGAAATAGTGATTACGTTTAACTTTTTTTTTTTTAATCTTTTTTTTTTGAAACAAAAATTCTTAGAGAAATCTGGTCAGTAATTTAATGGTTTTAAAAAACCAAAAATATAAATTTTTGAAAAAGAAGTGGAGTTAGTTAAAAAAGAAGAGATATGGTCACTGGTTGGTGAATAGTTTGGTAAGCTACTAAAGCTTAACTTCTTTGATATCATGATTTGGTTAAATCATCATACCTTCCCTGCTTTCAATTCCGTAATTACTTTCTCTAATGTCTTTGATCTTATGAATCATTTTCGTTTGTTTTTGTTGTTGTATTAGAAAAAAGAAAGAAAATTTGAACAAATTACAACACTCATGTTATATAATATTTGTAGGTATTATGTACTCCTAAATTTCAGAACTGAACTCATTAGGCGTACTCATATGTTTCGTTTTTATATCAGCAAAAATATATGCTTGGAGTCTTGGACTGAAAAAAGTTAAAGATAGCACATGATGCTCTCAATTAGCGACTAAAATTAGAAGAATCATCAAATTTGACAATAATTAAAACAAGCCTACCATCTGGTGTGATTATGATTAAGGTGATGGGACAATCAGTGACGTGGTGGATCGTTATTGGTTAGTTAGTTTAGTTAGAGTTGGGCACGTCCCATTGGACCTCTCGTCACCTATGTTTCGTAATCCGAAAGGGAATCATTAAGAGAGAAAATAAGTTAAAACACAATTTGATACTACTATTTAGGAATCGTGCCGGCACGTTCTTGAATGAGTGAGAGAGTTGCCAAATGAATCCAATGATTATAGATTTCATTCATGCCTCTCCGTAATTTGCTATGCTATAAAAGTCTCTCTCGTATGTCATCGTCTTCTCTTCTTCTTGCTATACTATAAAAGTCTATCTTAGATTTTAAGATCATTTGAATTTACCTCCCTTCATATATATTAATGACACACGAGAGACTTGTATCAGTATTTTTTTTTAACAGAGATTTAGGATATGACAGTTGTGAATAGGAGTCTTAATCACCTAATACCTGAACTGGAATTCGCTAAGCTAAACAAAAATTGTCATTTTGAGACGTTAATATATATATCACCAACTACTACTTGTGCGGTGATATAAAATTTATCGTATGAATGGTTAAAATAAGATAACCACTTTAGTAGTTGTAATGGTGAAATTGACAAACATTTATAGAATTCCTCTATGTTGTTGTTTTGGTAGGTGTCAAGAGGATATAAGATGGATTAGCAACTTAAAATATACCAAAAATGATTGGTCTGAGGTTAACTAGTAAAAACTTCAATAACTCAAAATAGATGGTTTTGGTAAAACTACTGGTTAAGACGTTAAGTCGTCTCACGCAAAAAAAAAAAATAACCATAGAGTTTATGAAGCTCAACTCGGAAGACACCATATACCACCACTAGTCTCAAAACTTGCAATGTTTTTATTAGGACATGAACATCAACAAAATTATAAAATGATGTGGTATTATATAAGGTGAATCAAAGATCTAAAAGTACAAATAATTTAAAAATGGTTAAGAAAACAAAGAGATAATAAAAAAAAAAAAAAAAAACATTCATGTCATTTGTATTTTTCTTTTGTTTTTTTTATAAAACCCACAGATCTTCATTTCAAAATTCAAAAATCAGTGACATAAAAGCTGTAGCATAAAAGAAAGGAGAGATATTCAAATTTGAAAAGAAAAAGAATAAATGAAGGAAAAAAAAAGAAGTAATAATAATTTTAAAATAATAAGGGGAGTGAGTGTATATGATAAGGGAGGTGTTGTTGTTGGTTTGGTGTACTCTTAGCTGTCTCTTCTCCTCTCCTCAAGAGTTTGTTGTTATATTTTGTATAGAGCCCCCCGCCCCCCTCCTCCTATAGGCTCAACTCATCTTCTCAAAGTCATCAATCAATCAACCGCCAGAACATTCTTTCTTCTCTCTCTCTTCTCATCAATTTTTGAATTTTTCTCGTTTCTGCAATTTGGGGGATTTTACAAGCTTAAGTGAGCGAGAAACGTCGAGGAATTGAGGAGGAGGAAATCAGAAGCAGCAAAGAAAAGGGGATCGATCTTGCTGGCGGAGATGAGCGCGTCAAGGTTCATAAAGTGTGTGACCGTCGGAGATGGGGCCGTCGGAAAAACCTGCATGCTCATTTCTTATACTAGCAACACTTCCCCTACTGTATCTCTCTCTCTCTCTCTCTCTCGATCTCTCTCTCTTTTGTTTCTATCTTTGTTTTGAGCTCGTCGCGATATCTCGAAGAAGCTTTTTTTTGTTTTTTTTTTTGGAATATGGTGGATTTCACAAGTTAGTGTCCATGTTTTGTTTCCCTAAGGTCATCAATTGCAAATTAAATTCAAATTTGGTGTGTAGACTACTGCAATTTAGGTCTTCTCATACAGAATTCAAAATCACGTCTTCTGTTACGTGCTGTATTGATCAATTTCTCTTACAACTTTTTGCTGATTCCGAGAATGTAGCCTCTTTATATGTTCGAACATTTTTGAGAATCTAGGCCCATAGCATTTGTTTGATCTTTGTAAGCTTTGTGTGATGTTTTTATGAAGGATGACTTTTTAATCTGATTTTGTGGGTTTGTTTTTTAGGATTATGTTCCAACTGTTTTCGACAACTTCAGTGCTAATGTGGTTGTTGATGGCAACACTGTCAATCTTGGATTGTGGGATACAGCCGGTAATTCATTCTTTTTGAATACTTAGTTTCATCGTTGAATAATAGTTCCATCGTTGGTTTTGACTTAGTTAGTGTGTTTGGGGTTCTCCCAAAACAGGTCAAGAAGACTACAACAGGTTACGACCTCTGAGTTACCGTGGTGCCGATGTTTTCATTCTTGCTTTCTCTCTCATTAGCAAGGCTAGCTATGAGAATATTGCCAAGAAGGTCTTTCCCTCTTTTTTTTTTCCTAATTATCCAATATAGTATATATAACTTGTCACGAGTTAAATTAAATCTGATTTTGTTCCTTTGTATGCTCCTCTTTCAGTGGATTCCTGAGCTCAGGCATTATGCTCCCGGTGTTCCCATTATCCTCGTGGGAACTAAACTCGGTAATTTTTAACTCTTTCCTGACTTGAACTAATAATCATGCTATATTTGTTTTGACTACTTATGTTCATGCATATCTTTCATACAAAATTAGTATTGTCATGAGGGATTTTTAAATTCTGTCTGGTATTTGCAGACCTTCGAGATGACAAGCAATTCTTCATAGATCATCCAGGTGCAGTGCCAATTACCACAAATCAGGTACTTGATTTCTTAAACGGGTAGTCTCACCATGATTGGTTGTTGATGGATTATTGTCTAAGGCTGTCATGAATGATGCAGGGAGAGGAACTGAAGAAACTGATTGGATCTGCTGTCTACATTGAATGTAGTTCTAAGACGCAGCAGGTATACCTAACAAATTGCTTGTCTTGGTTGTTTACTCTTTGCATAGATTCTTGTTAAGAGGCTGACATCGTTTTTTTCCTTTTTGGGGATTCTGCAGAATGTGAAGGCAGTGTTTGATGCAGCCATAAAAGTGGTGCTTCAGCCACCAAAGCAGAAAAAGAAGAAAAAGAACAAGAACCGATGCGTGTTCTTGTGATGAAAACAATCACTAAGACTAGGTAAACAACTAAAAAAGAAGAAGAAGAAGAAGAATATGATTTTCAACTATTTGATTCGTCCCCAATTTAATATGATAGCTTCGACATGAAGGGAGACATTTCGGGTAGCTTTTTGTATAGTTGCTAAAACGAGCTGTGTTGTTGTGTCTTTTACTCTTTGCTGGTGAATCACTCGAGTTCACTGAGTAAGGGATGGTGTGTTCTACTCTTGCTATGTAGACTAATCTATCTTTCTCTCTCTCTTTTGTTCTTGATGGGGATCATTTTGTATTAACAACATATGAATCTAATTACAATTGCTTTTTGTTTTCAAGCTGTTCTCTTCTTCTGTCCCCATTTGTATATATGCATATATGCACTTGATCTGATTTAGAATTATGATTGGGATCTTCCCACAGCTGGACGACCAACTATAATGAGGCAACTTGGCAACTCTTAATGTCAACTTATTCTCCAGTACCTTCAAGAAGAAGAGATAACTGCTTTCAAGCGTTCCCATTGTAATGGTTGCTCAGGCTGCACAGTTAATTGAGACGGCTGTAGAAATTTATGTAGCAGATTATATAAGTCGAAAATATAATCTATTATTAGTTCCAAAATTACAGAGATCTTGAAGTATTATATAGATCACTGTGATTGTTACAATTAGTTATGTACAAGCTAAGGGCTAAGGCTAAGCTCTAGTCATAACAGCTGAAAAAACAACAAAACAATTTGGGAACTAAAACGGGACTGTATATGGTAATGAAAAAATTCCGACTTCAGACAGAAACCGAGCTCTAGGAAAAGAACAATCTTCTTCTGAAGTCTGCAAGTTCATGATCATGTCTTCATCACTCTTGATAGAAGCTTTGGAAGAAGCTTGCCGACTTGTTCCAAAAAGCCAGTCATCGCTGTTGCTATTATCCTCCTCCAAGGACAGACAAGGAGGAACCCATCCATCAAATAATGAATTGTACCGAGATTCTTTGCTCTTCTTATGTTTCTTTCTCTTCTTTGATTCAGAAGGAATTGTAATCTTGTCACTCTCAAGTGAGGTTGAGAGCAGATTCACATCATGGTCGCAGGTCTTTGGAAGAGAGACAGAACTTGGTACCTCGATGAGTCTCTCAGTCCCTGAAGTGGAGCAAACACGATCCTCTTGAGGTACAACCTCAGCTTCTTTTGGTTTCTTCAAAAGAAAACGTATTCGGAGTGGGTTACCAGCTACAGGCGCAGCTGCAAATCATCAAATGTATAATAAAACTTCAGCACATGTAACACAATGCAAGAATCAGAAAACTGAACAATCAAGACCATGAAGAGAAAAAACACAAACCTTTAATTTGACTCTCAACAACAGCAGGAGAAGTTTCCCTGCTTCTCTTCTTACTGTTCTGACTACCATCAGACAAATAACCAATCTGATGAAGCTGCTCATGTTCTTCCGTCAAACAACTCTTCTCAAGCTGTTCAGACTCGTCCGAGACTTGCTTGGCTGGGATATATAGTTTAAGGGACTTCTTCTCAAGCTGTTCAGACTCGTCCGAGACTTGCTTCGCAGGGAAATATAGTTTAAGGGACTTCTTCTCATCCTTTACTTTCTTTTCTTTCTTATCTTTCGTTTTCTCCTTCTTCTCTTTCCGATGCACCTTTTGAGAGACTATTTCTCTTTCGATCTTTATAATCCATCAGAATAAAGGATTTAGACTAGAGGAAGGATTTATCAGGTAACAACCAGATACCCATATACGTGGGTACCATCAATTCATTCAATCATAAAACAAACAAAACGTTAACAAGTCAAAACACATATCTACAACACGTCTTTATAGTTGACTATACGATTCAAAGACCAAGACCAAAACCAGACAACATACATGTTTCCACGATATCGTTACATAATAATGATAGAGAATTCAATAAGCTAAATCATGAATTGGCTATAGAGTAAATTTATAGATCTACGACTACAGTTATAACAAATCAAAAACTTATATGCAACCTAACCATTGAACAACAAAGAGGATATTATCATCATCAGGAAAATTATAAATCCGGCCGAACATAGAAAAGCTATGTTCAGACGGAGAACTGAAGACGGTGCGAATCAATCACAAGAACTTGAGTGCTCGACGAACCTTAGTCGATTCGACCAAGTTCTGACTGTTCGCCCAGTTCCTCGCATACACAGGCGGTGGGGTTGTGAAATAACGCGACATCTTTAATTTTTCTTTTCTTTGTTCTTTCTCTCTCTCTCTCTCTCAGATCGAATCTAATAACGGACAAGAAAACAGACAGGAAGTAATCGAATTCGGACAGAACTAATCGAACCTAAGGTACGGTTCCAGATCCACGCGTACGGAACCTTCTTTGTGGCGCGTAATCAAATCGGAATCGAAGCGGGGGTAGACGGAGAAGAGGACCCTAATTTTTTTTTTTTTTTTTGCCTTCGACGATAGAAAGAGAGAGAGAAGAAGATAAAACCAATTGCGGTTGAGAAAATAATGGGTGAGGGGTAAGGTCCTATTTAAAGACGCGTGAAACACTCAGATCCGCCGACTCGGCCTATGCTTACGTTTTTGTGAAGAATCAATGTGAAAACCCTAATTTTTTTAAAGGGCTATTTCCGTCATTATCTTCTCCGTGAAGCTCGGTCCGAGATTGCTACGTCATCTGAAATCCCCCCTTTTTTTTATATCCTTTTGCGTCTTTCTTACTCCTAACATTATTATTGGGCTTAACAAACTTAAAAGCCCAATCATCTATCCCGAAGCCCAACATAATGAGTCTTATCTAGACACTTGCATAGAAAGAAAGAAAAAACAGCTAGAATCATCATCAATCACGCGTTAAACCATATCTTACTTCTAATCAACGGTTCATCGTGATGCCACGTGTATTCAAATAAAATATTACAAAAGTTCGCGACACATACAATACTTCCCGTACCAAATATTCCCTTGACTCGATCTGTCGTCTTTCATCTTCTTCTTCGTCGTCATCGTTTCCTCCTCTTCCGATCGAACCATCGCCGACGTTAACTCAAAATCACCGATTCAACGATGCAACAGGGAGATTACAATTCGTACTATCACAACCAGTACTCTCAATTTCAAAACCCTACCCCAAATCCTATTCCTAATCCTAATCCTAATCCCAATCCCTCTCCGCCGGCGCCAATAGCCGCTGCTCCCACCGATCTTTCTCGGAACACGTACGCATCAGCGCCACCGTTCAACGGCGGTTACGGTTCCAACGATTACTCTAACTATTCACAGAATTACACTCCGTATGGGCAAAACTCTTCTGATCATGTCCCTCCTTCAGCTCCTTCATTCACTCCACCATCACAACCGCCTCCTCCTTCTCCTCCGGCGACGTCCATAAACCCTAGTTCCTATTCAACCTTCAACCAACCGCCTCCGCCCACGATTCATCCACCACCTCTATCATCTTACGGATCATTTGATTCTACCGCTCCGTATCAGCAATCCACCACCACGCAACCGACGTATTACTCACCGTATGATCAGCATCAGACATCTGGCTATTCTCATGCGCCGCCTCCTTCATCTGCGCCTGCGCCTTCTCCGAATCCTAATCCTGCGCCTTACTCATCATCCTTGTACTCTGCACCTCCTTACAGTGGCGGAGGATCATCCGTTCCTCCTTCGTATGAGAAACCGTACGACAAGCCTGCGAAATTTGATCAATCTGGTTATGGCGGTTACGAGCGGAGCGGATCGGGTTTAGGATCTGATTTATATGGGAAACGATCTGATAGCGGAGGTTATCCCTCTTTTGATGATTCTTCATATGGTGATGGCGTTTATGCTTATGAAGGAGGCAAAGTTGAGCCGTACGGTTCTCGTGGAACTGCGCCGAAATCGTCCAATTCGACCTTGTTCGACGATTATGGACGATCCATTAGCTTCTCTTCAGGGAGAGAGTCCTCTGTTAGCTCGAATTCTGCTAAGATCGTGAGAGCTGTCCCCAAGGCTGATGTACAGGAAGATTCCACTGGTGGTGTTCAGAAGTTTCGTGTCAAATTGTTGGCTGAGACTTACGGACAAACCACAACAGATGTTCTTTGCCAGGTAGTCTCCCCAATCCAAGTTCCCTTAAATCTTACTAAAACTCAATGATTATGATCATTTAGACCGATGTGAGAATCATGTAGAATCCGTACTCATATTACTACGAGTTGAATGGATCATAAATTTAATTTTCAATGGTGGGACTTTTTGAACTTCATACATGCAAGGAGGAACAAAAACTTGTTTACTCTGCTTTTACTTTAAGCTTATGGGGGTTTTTTGTTACCCAAACTGTTTTTTAGTTAATCCGCTACCTGATTTGTGCTAGCAGATTGGTTTAGATGGTCTCCGTATGCTTGATCCAAGTACTAGCCGAACTTTGAGGATATATCCTCTTGAGAACATAACAAGATGCGAAGTAAGATACGATCTACTTTCTTCTTAAGACTTAATTTGTTCCAGTCAGATCTTCTTAAGACTTAATTTGTTCCGTTTTCGTGACTGGTAGTCTTATATCTATTTTAAATATCTTTCTATCAGAAACTAGATTCTTCTATTCTGGCTTTCTGGTCGAAGACTCAGGTAGACTTTGATGCTAAACGTATCAGACTGCAATCAAATAGTTACACCACCAACACCCTTCTGGACACGGTGACAGCTGCAATGTTTCAGGTTCATAAACCGACTAGTTTTATATTTCTTAACTCTATGTGCCAATTCTATCATGATTAATGATTTCCTTTTACTAATCTGATGTTTGTCTGTTGGTGGGTTTTAGGCCAAGGAGATTGGGGGAAGTAGCAGGCCTCCTGCCTCTGCAAAACTGGTTGAACAATCTGCTGAGAAGAAAAAAGGATTGGGTGATTGGATGAACATTATAAAGCCTGTAAACGAGGAGAAAGATCATTGGGTATGATTTTTTTTTTTGTTTTGTTGGAAAAAAACATAACTCTCTTTAGTAAAAGTAAAAGGCTAGGGTAGTAGTTGCATCCTTATTCTTATTGTACTTGCTTTGTTGTGGTTATATTGTTCTAACTCTATGTTATTTTTGCTGTCAGGTCCCTGATGAAGCTGTATCTAAGTGCACATCATGTGGGTCAGATTTTGGTGCATTTATACGAAGGGTATTATTTTCCCGCCATTTACAATCTTAATTAAGTTCTTGGCCATATTGGAACTCACAAACCGTATGGATTTTTATTTTATATTTCAGCACCACTGCAGGAACTGTGGTGACGTCTTCTGTGACAAGTGTACTCAAGGCAGGATTGCTCTCACTGCTGAGGAGAATGCTCCCCAAGTCCGTGTTTGTGACCGGTGCATGGTATGCTTATCCATCTACTCATTTTTATTTAAGTTGTGGAATAACGTTCCATGAATTCGTGAGAATGTGTTGATCTAGCTTTATCATGGAGAACCTTGGTTATTTGTTCTGGTTTAAAAGTGAATCTGTATTGGTATCTTGTCTTTTATGCCTTTCAGTTCAAAAAGTCTGACTGCTCATGTGAATCTGTTTCTGAATGTGCAGGCAGAAGTGTCACAAAGGTTGAGTAATGCCAAGGAATCCGCTAGCAGGAACGCGAACGCGCAGAGCCATGAGGACCTCGCTAGGAAGTTACAGGTGGGCTAATCTTCCTGGGTTCTTTATAAGTTTAAAGATTTACAAGTTTAGTGAATATCTGGCACAAAGNTAAAGCCTGTAAACGAGGAGAAAGATCATTGGGTATGATTTTTTTTTTTTTTTGTTGGAAAAAAACATAACTCTCTTTAGTAAAAGTAAAAGGCTAGGGTAGTAGTTGCATCCTTATTCTTATTGTACTTGCTTTGTTGTGGTTATATTGTTCTAACTCTATGTTATTTTTGCTGTCAGGTCCCTGATGAAGCTGTATCTAAGTGCACATCATGTGGGTCAGATTTTGGTGCATTTATACGAAGGGTATTATTTTCCCGCCATTTACAATCTTAATTAAGTTCTTGGCCATATTGGAACTCACAAACCGTATGGATTTTTATTTTATATTTCAGCACCACTGCAGGAACTGTGGTGACGTCTTCTGTGACAAGTGTACTCAAGGCAGGATTGCTCTCACTGCTGAGGAGAATGCTCCCCAAGTCCGTGTTTGTGACCGGTGCATGGTATGCTTATCCATCTACTCATTTTTATTTAAGTTGTGGAATAACGTTCCATGAATTCGTGAGAATGTGTTGATCTAGCTTTATCATGGAGAACCTTGGTTATTTGTTCTGGTTTAAAAGTGAATCTGTATTGGTATCTTGTCTTTTATGCCTTTCAGTTCAAAAAGTCTGACTGCTCATGTGAATCTGTTTCTGAATGTGCAGGCAGAAGTGTCACAAAGGTTGAGTAATGCCAAGGAATCCGCTAGCAGGAACGCGAACGCGCAGAGCCATGAGGACCTCGCTAGGAAGTTACAGGTGGGCTAATCTTCCTGGGTTCTTTATAAGTTTAAAGATTTACAAGTTTAGTGAATATCTGGCACAAAGTGTGTAGTTGTTTTCTGATGGCGGATATGTTTGATACAGGAGGAAATGGAGAGAAACCGCAAGTCTTCATCTGGTAATTCACCACATACTTCATGCTTTTGGTAATCGTTTCTGGTATTTTATGGTTACTGACAATGATAGGAATGATCATAACAGGTTCGAGGGAAGGATCCGGAAGGCGGATGAAAGAAGTAGCTTGTCCAACATGCACAGTGCACTTACAGGTTAGATCCTTAGTCTTTCTTTGTATGATATTGGGACTCTATAGAGTATAGAATAAGTAAAACAGGGGGTCCTCATAGTATAATCACTTGTGTCGGTGTGTATGATCATCTTGCAAATACATTGACGAAATAGAATAGTTAGATGAATTTTGATGTCTTACCATGCATCTATGAGCTCTCTTTATCTGACATAATTTTAGGACTCACCTGTTAAGTTTCTTTATTCATAAAGGCGAGGATAAAACTGTTACTCGTGCGAGCCCTACTATTAAGCAGCTAGGTTGGTGTGACTATATTAAAATTGAATCATGGAGATTGTCGCTTAATCTTGTGAACAGTTAGTTCATGCAAGTTGGAAATTTGACGTTGGCTTGTTTGTAGAGTCTCCTGATAAACATCTATCTACGCGATTATGAGAGTATTGCCATTTAAATTTCAGGTCCAAGTTCCAATCTCAGGATCAGAGACCATCGAGTGCGGAGTTTGCCAAAACCCTTTCCTCGTTAGCGCGCATTGATCTTCCAACCCACTTTTTTTGCTTGACATATACATATATATCAATTAAAATT
>NC_025698.1:9711759-9712253 GCF_000633955.1 Camelina sativa
ACAAACCGTATGGATTTTTATTTTATATTTCAGCACCACTGCAGGAACTGTGGTGACGTCTTCTGTGACAAGTGTACTCAAGGCAGGATTGCTCTCACTGCTGAGGAGAATGCTCCCCAAGTCCGTGTTTGTGACCGGTGCATGGTATGCTTATCCATCTACTCATTTTTATTTAAGTTGTGGAATAACGTTCCATGAATTCGTGAGAATGTGTTGATCTAGCTTTATCATGGAGAACCTTGGTTATTTGTTCTGGTTTAAAAAGTGAATCTGTATTGGTATCTTGTCTTTTATGCCTTTCAGTTCAAAATGTCTGACTGTTCATGTGAATCTGTTTCTGAATGTGCAGGCAGAAGTGTCACAAAGGTTGAGTAATGCCAAGGAATCCGCTAGCAGGAACGCGAACGCGCAGAGCCATGAGGACCTCGCTAGGAAGTTACAGGTGGGCTAATCTTCCTGGGTTCTTTATAAGTTTAAAGATTTACAAGTTTAGT
>NC_025698.1:9712844-9713622 GCF_000633955.1 Camelina sativa
ATTTACTTATCAGACCTCCAATGTCATTACTCGCTGCTTCAATTTCTCTGACCACTAACATGTAGTCCAGTCAGTTCGTTGTTCATTATCCATTTTACTACCATGATATGAAATTATGGCGGTGATCATGGTGGCACCGTGGAAATGAATTATGTGCTACAAAGAGTCCATAAATCTTAATTTGATATTAGTAAGATGGTGGGTTTTCATGGGTAATTTCAAGTTTTTAAGTGATTTTTGGATCGATCGGACCAACATTAACTCTACTCCTTGTACAATAATGAAACAGAGCCTATTAGCAAAAAAAAAAAATTATGAAACAGAGCGATCACACTGGACACCGCAACAGAGCTGTTGTACTTTCAGTTTCAGCATGCCTTGTCGATCCCCAAGTACACAATAAGAATTTTGACTAGGTTCATGTCCTGTTTCAAGTTGACCTGGTCTTCTTGCATTGTATTTGCAAATCCTCCGACTGGAATCAGTAAGTGCTATAATGGTACTAAACTTTCAAGCTTTCCTTCCATATTCAATTTATTAGATTAGGTTAAGTATTAGCAAACGTTTCAAAAACTCAATACTCGTTCTTCCTCAGCTCGTGTAAGAAACTGTGTTCTTATAGTTTAGCTAGTATTATGAATTGAGAATGGAAGTAGTTAGTGGATTACTGAATTTAAGGAAAGTTCAAAGTGTGTGAATGAGAAGAAGCCATGAGAGACAAGTTTCATCTTCTTATAACCATCTAAACCACATGCTTCTGTCCGCTTTTTTTTTTTTT
>NC_025698.1:9713947-9753513 GCF_000633955.1 Camelina sativa
TTTTTTTTTTTTCTTATCAGACATTAAGAACATATAGCGAGCATGTTGAAAGATATTGTGGTTTCTTGTTCTTGTTCTTTTTCTAGTTCGAAACTATCTCGATGTGTTTTGTTTATCTCACTATTTTTTACCTTCTTCTTGGCAATGCATACTTCAGCACATCGCTTACAGCGAGTTCCAAATCCAGGACCTGCCCCTGCCCCTACACCAAAGCCAAAGCCAGGTCCTAGTCCAGGGCCAGCCCCTGAACCAGCGCCACCTAGGGCACATAACATGACATTTCCGGCTATATTTGCCTTTGGGGATTCAATCTTAGACACAGGAAATAATGATTACATTTTGACATTGATCAAAGCTGATTTTCTCCCCTATGGCATGAATTTTCCAGATGGAGTTCCCACCGGCAGATTTTGCAACGGCAAAATCCCTTCTGATTTTATAGGTGACTTGCCAGCCTCCTTGTCTTTTATCATCATAACATGAGACTAAACATATAAACTATATACATACAAAAACTATTCATGCTTCTCTATCTAAGTAGGCTTCTATGTAAATGAATATACTTACTCTTAACTAGACAATGTTGCAAAAGATAATAGAACTTTTCCATGTATATTTTCATCTTACGAAAGTTGGTTTTTCTGTTTCTGAATTTCACAGCGGATTATTTAGGAGTAAAACCAATTGTACCGGCATATTTGAGACCGGGACTGACCAAGGAAGATCTTCTCACTGGTGTATCCTTTGCTTCGGGTGGTTCTGGCTTCGATCCTTTGACACCTATTGTAGTAGTAATAACGTCAATTCTTTGGTTTTTATCTCCTTCATTATTTTATTTTTGGTTTAATTATCTCCTTCATTATTAATATTTCCAATTGATTTGATTTGGTTTTGAACGTGTTATCAATGTTACTATATGTAGAGTGCAATACCTATGTCAAAACAGTTGGCATACTTTCAAGAATACATAGAGAAAGTGAAAGGCTTTGTGGGAAAAGAGAAAGCTGAGCACATAATATCTCAAGGTCTAGCCATAGTGGTAGCGGGCAGCGACGATCTGGCCAATACCTATTATGGTGAACACTTGGAAGAATTCTTGTATGACATCGATTCATATACCACTTTTATGGCTAACTCTGCTACAAGTTTTGCTATGGTACGTGAATCTAATCCTCTGATCCAATTTTTGATATGAAATAGTAAATAAATCCTAATGAATATGAGTTTAAATATATTGGCAGCAACTTTATGAATCAGGAGCAAGAAAAATAGGATTCATTGGTATTTCTCCCATCGGGTGTATACCGATACAGAGAACCTCAAGAGGAGGACTTAGAAGAAAATGTGCTAAAGAACTAAACTTTGCAGCTCAGCTTTTCAATTCCAAACTCTCCACAAGTTTGAATGCATTGGCTAAAACCTTGCAAAACACCACGTTGGTGTATATTGACATCTACGCTGCTTTCGATGATATGATTCAAAACCCCCAAAAATATGGTAATCATGCTCAACTGCTAACTCTTCAATGGTGTTTTTGTGAGACTGAGTTTTTGAGATTATGGGTTTTTTTTTCTTTCTTTCTTTTGAATTTTTGCAGGATTTGATGAGATTGATAGAGGATGTTGCGGGACGGGGCTATTTGAATTAGGTCCGCTTTGCAATAAATTTACATCACTTCTTTGCAAGAATGTGTCTTCTTATATGTTTTGGGACTCTTACCATCCAACTGAAAGAGCTTATAAGATCTTAAGCCAAAAGTTTGTAGAGAATGACATGGGAGCTTTCTATGAAAGATAAATAAATGTAAATTTAAGATATACATATTTTGATGATGTTTGAGATAGATTAATTTGGCTAAGTAAAAGTAATTTAAAGATGCCTCATTTGGATTAATGTTATTAAAACATGATTATAATTGTATTATACATATAGATAGATTGGTATGGATCGAGAAATACAGTTGGTTTTCTAAAGATTGATATTGACATATGATATGAATTTGACCGAATAAAAACCAAAAAAAAGTATAAAAGAACAGAGTGTAAAATGCTGTTATAATTGTGTGATGAATTTGACCGAATCATAACACCTTCTTCTTGTTTCACTTGATTAAATCCATCTCATTCCAACAAAGAGGGATCGGAGAGAGAAAAATGATTGGTGGAAACAAAACTTTAACTAAAGTATAATCTAAATCATATGATATGGCCATTAAACGAAAGTCTAAAAGAAAGCCAATCCACTAGGAACTTCTCACCCTCAGACACAGTCGCCCTGTACATGCATCAGCTTTTGGAATTGATGTTACTAAATTTTGTGGGAAGCTATTTATATATATACATTATTAGCCAAAAAAAAAACATTAGTTACTCCAATAATCAAAGATAGTGAAAATTAATATAGTTTCTTTCTCATGAGTTTCTGTGGATTCATGAGTTACGAGAGATGCTAGGAAGAGTTAAGTTCCAGCTTGTAACTAGAGACCGAATATAAGGGAGGTCTCAAATTGTGTGATGACAGAAGCCTTGAGACACATGCAACTTGAAAAAGGCCACATAAATCGCATGTCCCGATATACGTAATGCATTATGCATATATATACATGCGCACGCACATATTGCCATGACGACAGTGGCAAACACTTGAATGAAAACTGTTATTTCTTACTACTGGTAGTAAAACCATGACGCGATCTTCCTTGGTCGATTCTTGTTCATATTCGAGAATATCTCGTTGTATTTTCTTTCTCTTATCCTTTTGTATCTTCTTCTTGACAACGACCAATGCTCAAGTCATGCATAGACGGCTCTGGCCTTGGCCAATGTGGCCTCGGCCGTATCCACAGCCGTGGCCGATGGATCCACCAGCATTTGACCCATTACCTAAGCCTTCCCCACCACCTAGCCCATCACCAAAACCTGTCTCACCACCAGGACCATCTCCATGCCCACCAACACCACCAAAGCCGCAACCCAAGCCACCACCAGCACCTAGCCCATCTGCCTGCCCACCACCAGCACCAAGCCCATCTGCATGCCCACCACCAGCACCTAAGCCCCAACCAAAGCCACCACCAGCATGCCCACCAACACCACCTAAACCAGCGCCACCACCAGCACCAAAGCCAGCGCCACCACCAGCACCAAAGCCAGTCCCATGTCCATCACCACCAAAGCCAGCGCCACCAGCTCCAAAGAATAAGCCACCACCTGCCCCAACTCCAAAACCTATCCCAACACCACCGCCTGCCCCAAAGCCAAAACCTGCTCCGTCACCACCTAAGCCAGAGAACAAAACCATACCGGCCGTATTTTTCTTTGGGGATTCGGTCTTCGACACAGGAAATAACAATAACCGACAAACAAAGATGAAAAGTAATTATCGTCCCTATGGTATGGATTTCAAATTCGGAGTTGCCACTGGTAGATTCAGCAATGGAAGGGTTGCTTCCGATTATCTAGGTTTGTACTCTCGCTATAAAACATGATGAGAAAAGAAGTAAACCCAATTTCAAATTAGTTACATTTTTTTTTGTCTCCTTAATCCCAATAGCCAAATATCTTGGAGTAAAAGATATCGTACCTGCATATTTCGACTCGAAAACACAACCAAACGATCTTCTTACGGGCGTCTCTTTTGCCTCGGGTGGTGCTGGCTACAACCCTGTGACATCCAAAGCAGCGGTAAGTTCGAATCAATTTTATCATCATTGTCATATGATTTATTGTATTTGCAGCCATAATCATTCATTTGGTTTATTTAAATCAGAATGCAATACCAATGCTCGACCAATTGACATATTTCCAAGACTACATAGAGAAAGTAAATAAGGTAGTAAGACAAGAGCAGACTGGAGAAGTGTTGGCAGGTTTAGAGAAGACCAATAAGATAATATCCAAAGGAGTAGCAATCGTCGTAGCGGGAAGTAATGATTTGATCATTACATATTTTGGAAGTGGTGCTCAACGACTCAAAAATGACATCGACTCCTATACCACTTTCATTGCTGATTCTGCCGCCAGTTTCGTTTTGGTACGTGTTATTTATATATATCCTCCTATTTTATGCTTTTCTAACTTCATAAATTTACGTCCAAACATTATTTAACTTGCGAAATTAGCATACTTTTTTTTTTTTTTTTTTTTAAAAAAAATTTAGGGACTTAAACTATTGGGCTACAAGCCTACATATGTATAAAAGATTACGTCATTTTGGGTATATTATGTGACTCGATTATCAAAAATGATATTTCAATTCGTAAATAATATAAAGTAAATGTATAAATTGGGCGTATGCAGCAATTGTATGGATATGGAGCAAGACGTGTAGGAGTGATAGGAGCACCACCACTTGGATGTGTACCATCACAACTAGTAAAAAAAATGAAAAAATGCAACGAAGAGCTTAATTATGCTGCTCAGCTTTTCAACTCTAAACTCATCCTGATCTTGGGTCAACTGTCAAAAACGCTACCAAATTCTACATTGGTTTATATGGACATCTACACTGTCTTCAGTCAGATGCTAGAAACTCCCGGGGATTATGGTAAATAATTCATTGTGACAATTCATATAATTTAACGCTATAGCTATTTATAATATACGATCATGCATGCATATTAATTTTTCAAAATATTTGCATGCAGGATTTGAAGAGGTAAAGAAACCGTGTTGCAAAACAGGATTATTGAGCGCAGGTGCCCTCTGCAAAAAGTCTACATCGAAAATATGTCCCAATACATCGTCTTATTTGTTTTGGGACGGTATGCATCCTACTCAGAAAGCTTATGAAACTATAAACAAAGCACTTGTAAACGAATACGGTTATATTTTATCTAAATAATAACTTCTTTTTTTTACATTATTTAGCTCATACGAAAATAAAAACTTTTGCAATGTAATAATGTGGAATACATGAGCCGTTTCTGTGACTAATTATTAATGTCGTTAAGCAAAACAACATTTGAGATAGTACTATGAAAGATTTTTCTTTTGTGTTAAATGAATCCTTATCCAGTCATGTTCGTGATGTACTAAGTTTTAGTCTGTAATTCTGAGTTCTTGATTTTTGTATGAACAATTTAGTTAAATTCTATGATTTATATCCAGTGTATTAAAAGAATAAAACTAACACAGTAAATTTTAGAATATGATATAGTTTCTTAAGAGAGCTGTGTGCGACTTCATCAATTTAGTTTGTGTCTACGACTTTACGCTGATAGACAAACGCTTTTGCATATAAGCTGTTGAAAATTTGAAATGATAGCGATCAAAATACAAAGTTAGTTCATTCGAAAATGGCATTTAGATCTTTGAGAAGTTGAAACCAATTCCGAAGCAAACTAAAATTAATTTTGAAAGTTTAAAGTTATACTTGATAAAAGAAAAAAGAAAAAAAATCAAAGAAATGCTCGCCTAGTTAAAGCTAAATATTAGGAGGTTCGAAAATGTGTGATCAAAAAGAGACACTATAATTAATTTCACACTCGGTCACGTACATTGCATGTCCGAGACAACTTATTTAGTATTTTTGTCATTATAACGTAAAAATAAAGAAAAATTTTTAAAAATAGCACCAAAATAAGTTTTTTTTTTTCAAATTTAATACAACATCTCTAAAATTCCAAAAATAGCACCAATTAATCATTCAAAATTAAATCATAAATTTAAAATACTAAACCATACCTCTCAAAACTATATCCTAAATGTGAAATTGAGAACCCAATCATAAAATAAAAATTCTAAAAATTAATTTTAAATATTTTAATATGTTAAATAGTGCTATTTATGGAAATTTATGGAATGTGTGCTATAGTTGTCCATAAAACTTGTTATAGTGTTATTTTAGGGTATTTCTCAAAAATAAAAAATTAAAGATGAATCATATTATATGGATACTAAGATAAAATAATATAATGATCATTTATGCTTCTATTTGAGATATGTTCAACTATACAGTTTCTTTCTCAGGAGATTTTAGTAAACCATATATGGATGGGACATGAGAGAATTAAGTTCGATTGGCAACTGGTTTACACTTACGTAGGAACACTGTTTTTGTTTAACAAAAAAAGAAACAATATACTGCTTTGGATCCTAACTAATCCTCATAACGTGTGATAAAAGAAACCTTATGATATACGCAACTTAGACACGGCACAAAAATCGCATGTCCAAAAAAGATTAAGATGTATACTGTTACACATACACAGAATTAATGACATCATTAGTGGTATAAACACATGCAAATTAGTATCGTTTCTACATTTTTTTCATCTACAAATTTTGTTAGAGAATTGTATAGGCATAGAACCATGAAACAACATAGGCTGATTTATTCCAGATTAATTGGATGTGTCTTCTTTCTTTTATTATCATTTTGTTTTTGTCTCTTCTTCGTGACCACCACCCATTCCCAAGTGAACCACCACCGACGTCGACGGCCATGGCCACTGCCAGAATCAGGGCCAGGCCCACCACCCAACCCATCTCCGTCACCACCACATAACAAAACCACACCGGCAGTGTTCTTTTTTGGGGATTCGATCATAGATATGTAGAAGATATAACAATGGGCCTCAACACAACCTCAACAAAGGCCCAAATCCAGTCAAGCCCACATGTTCAAATACAACAGAAGAAGACATTGAAGACAACATCTCACCCTGTCGCAGTCACGCCTGCAAGCACGAAGACCGTTCGTACGAAGGTGAAAACGACGTCTCCAGACAAGACCAACTGCTCTAATAAGAACAAATATGCACCTCTGCAATCTCTGCAAAACAGAGGATGACTCACCCTAGACAGTTGTATATTCTAGATTGTTCTCAAGTAGTGTATATAAGAAACTGTAAACACTCAAAAATATCATTATCGAAAATATAAGTTTACAAGACAAATTCACCTTTGTTCTCTCTGTTCTTTCATGGTATCAGAGCCATTCTAAGCTCTAACAGGCATTCTAATGGCTTCCTCATACCCGTTTCCAGACAATGTCCATGTCTCGAGTTCTGTCACTCTGAAACTCAACAACAGCAACTACTTGCTGTGGAAGACTCAATTTGAGTCTCTCCTATCGAGTCACAAGCTCATAGGGTTTGTCAATGGAGCCGTTTCTGCTCCAACAAAGACACGTCAAGTTGTCCAAGACGATGTCTCCAGTGAAGTCACCAACTCGCAGTATGAGTCTTGGTTCTGTACCGATCAGCTTGTCAGGTCGTGGCTGTTTGGGACTCTTTCTGAAGAAGTGTTAGGTCATGTTCACAGCCTCCCCACGGCTCGTGAGATTTGGCTTGCTCTCGCCGAAAACTTCAACAAGAGCAGTGTCGCCAGAGAATTCTCTCTCCGACGCAGTCTTCAGCTTCTGTCAAAGAAGGAAAAATCTCTTTCTACCTACTGTCGTGAATTCAAATCCATTTGTGACTCCCTTAGCTCCATCGGCAAACCAGTTGACGAATCCATGAAGATCTTTGGTTTCTTGAACGGTTTAGGTCGAGAATACGACCCTATAGCAACTGTCATTCAGAGTTCCTTGAGCAAGCTCTCACCTCCTACGTTCAATGATGTTGTGTCAGAAGTCCAAGGATTTGATAACAAACTCCAGTCGTATGATGATGCATCTTCGGTCACTCCTCATCTTGCATTCATGACCGACAAGACAAATCCGTGTGCTCCTCAGTTTCAACCCAGTCAGAGAGGTCGTGGTGGTCGATTTGGCCAAAACAGAGGCAGAGGAGGCTACACTACTCGCGACAGAGGCTTCTCCAGCACCAATCTGTCTCTCCATCTCAAGGACAGCGCCCAATCTGTCAAATTTGTGGCCGCATTGGTCACACAGCTATCAAATGCTACAATCGTTTTGATAACAACTATCAAACTGAAGTTCCCACTCAAGTGTTTGCTTCTCTTCAAGTCTCTGATGATAGTGGTCGTGAGTGGCATCCAGACTCTGCAGCTACGGCTCACATAACATCCTCGACGTCTGGACTGCAGGAAGCAAAAGCTTATGACGGAATTGATGCAATGATGGTTGGTGATGGAGCTTACCTTCCCATCACACATGTTGGATCCACCACCATTTCTTCTGCTAAAGGTACAATTCCCTTACATGAAGTTCTCGTATGTCCTGATATAAAGAAAGATCTCTTATCTGTGGGCAAGTTATGTGATGATTATCCTTGTGGAGTGTTCTTTGATTCTAATTCAGTATATATAATTGACTTAACCACTCAGAAAGTGGTGTCCAAGGGTCCTCGTAGAACAGGACTATATGTGCTGCAGAATCAAGTGTTTGTTGCGCTCTACTCAAACCGTTAGTGTACAGCAACCCTGGATACTTGGCATCATCGGTTAGGACACTCAAACTACAAGATTCTACAGCTCCTTCAAGCCAGCAAGGAGATTGAAGTGAATAAGAGCAGAACTTCTCCCATTTGTGAGCCTTGCCAGATGGGAAAGAGTAACAAGTTGCAGTTTTTTTCTTCTGATTCTAGAACTTTAAAAACCCTAGAGAAAGTTCATTGTGATCTCTGGGGGCCATCACCAGTTGTATCAAACCAAGGGTTCAAATATTATGCTGTTTTTATTGATGATCACTCAAGATACTCTTGGTTCTATCCTCTGCGTTTGAAATCCGACTTTACCTCTATATTCATGGCGTTTCAAAAGTTAGTCGAGAATCAGTTTAATACAAAAATCAAGATCTTTCAAAGTGATGGAGGTGGAGAGTTTACAAACAACACCTTAAAGAAACATTTTCAAGATCATGGCATTCATCATCAGCTATCCTGCCCCTACACTCCACAACAAAATGGCCTTGCTGAGAGAAAGCATCGACACTTGGTGGAACTCGGTTTATCTATGTTGTTCCATAGCCACACACCGTTCAAATACTGGGTAGAAGCGTTCTACACTGCAAATTATCTTGTCAACCTTCTTCCCTCCACAGTCTTGCAGAATGTAAGTCCACACGAAGCTCTACTACATGNCTTGTGGAGTGTTCTTTGATTCTAATTCAGTATATATAATTGACTTAACCACTCAGAAAGTGGTGTCCAAGGGTCCTCGTAGAACAGGACTATATGTGCTGCAGAATCAAGTGTTTGTTGCGCTCTACTCAAACCGTTAGTGTACNCTTCAGTCCACCAACCGATAGCCTCTGCAACAGAACTACCACTAGCTTCTGCAACAGACCTACCACATGTTCAACATACAACCAACTCACATCCGCAACCTGAGCCTATCCTTGAACCACATGTTCACACACAAGATGAGTTAGATACCAATAATCAAGTCGACGCAGACATTGACCTCCTCTCTGACTCTGACTCTGAAACTGCAGAAGACACTGAAACAGCAGACACTGCAGTCGCTACTGATCAAAGTGTTATCCCTGCTTTACCAACCAACATTCATCAGATGACTACAAGATCCAAAGATGGGATCCATCGACCAAATCCCAGGTATGCTCTGATCGCTTCTAAGTTCACCACTGATGAGCCAAAGAGTATTGTCTCGGCAATGAAACACCCTGGGTGGATTGAGCAGTTATGGAAGAAATTGGCAGAATCCATATGATGAACACTTGGTCACTGGTGGAACCAACCGATGACATGAACATTTTGGATTCCAAATGGGTCTTTAAAACCAAACACAAGCCTGATGGGACAATTGATAAGTTGAAAGCTAGACTTGTCGCCAAAGGTTTTGATCAAGAGGAGGGTATCGACTATCTTGAGACGTTCAGTCCAGTGGTAAGAACCGCAACTATACGCCTTGTTCTCGATACTACTGTAGATCATGACTGGTCCTTAAAACAGCTTGATGTCTCCAATGCCTTCCTTCACGGTGAATTGCAAGAACCGGTGTACATGTCTCAACCTTCAGGTTTTGTTGATCCAGCAAAACCAGATTATGTGTGTAAACTCACCAAGGCTCTGTACGGACTCAAACAAGCCCCACGAGCTTGGTTTGACACATTTAGCAATTTTCTCCTTGACTTTGGTTTTGAATGTAGTACAGCGGATCCATCCTTGTTTGTGTGTCATCACCAAGGAGAAATACTCATTTTGCTTCTCTATGTGGATGATATTCTTCTTACTGGAAGTGATGACCTACTTCTGGAACAACTCCTCAATGCTCTCAACACTCGATTCTCCATGAAAGACCTTGGTCCTCCACGCTACTTCCTTGGGGTGGAGATTGAATCGTTCAGCAATGGTCTGTTTCTGCATCAAACTGCTTATGCTTCTGACATTCTTCACCAAGCTGGCATGTCAGAGTGCAATCCGATGCCAACGCCTCTTCCTCAACATCTAGACAAACCTGACACAACACCGTTCCCGGAACCAACTTACTATCGGAGTCTAGCAGGTAAATTGCAGTATCTTACTATCACTCGACCTGATCTTCAATTTGCTGTCAATTTTATCTGTCAAAAGATGCACGCTCCTACGAACTCAGACTTTGGTCTCCTCAAGCGGATCCTCAGATATCTCAAAGGGACACTCAACATGGGTCTTCCCATCAGAAAACACAACAATCCGGTTTTGTCAGCCTTTTGTGACAGTGATTACGCAGGCTGTAAGGACACAAGACGCTCCACTGGCGGCTTCTGCATCCTTTTGGGATCCACTCTGGTCTCTTGGTCTGCTAAAAGACAATCCACCGTCTCAAACTCCTCCACTGAAGCAGAGTATCGAGCTCTCTCTACTGTTGCTCGTGAACTCACCTGGATCTCATCTCTGCTTCGAGATATTGGAGTACCGCAACATCAACCAAACAAAGTCTTCTGTGATAATCTATCTGCTGTTTATCTCTCCGCCAACCCTGCTCTGCACAATCGCACCAAACATTTCGACAAAGACTTCCACTACATACGAGAGCGGGTGGCACTTGGTCTCATTGAAACACATCACATTCCAGCCCATCTTCAGCTTGCCGATGTCTTCACCAAACCATTACCTCGGCCGTCCTTCACTGATCTTCGACGCAAACTTGGTGTGTCTGTTTCTCCGCAACCTTCCACGCCAAGTTTGAGGGAGGGTGTAGAAGATATAACAATGGGCCTCGACACAACCTCAACAAAGGCCCAAATCCAGTCAAGCCCACACGTTCAAATACAACAGAAGAAGACATTGAAGACAACATCTCACCCTGTCGCAGTCACGCCTGCAAGCACGAAGACCGTTCGTATGAAGGTGAAAATGACGTCTCCAGACAAGACCAACTGCTCTAATAAGAACAAATATGCACCTCTGCAATCTTTGCAAAACACAGAGGATGAATCACCCTAGACAGCTGTATATTCTAGATTGTTCTTAAGTAGTGTATATAAAAAACTGTAAACACTCAAAAATATCATTATCGAAAATATAAATTTAGAAGACAAATTCACCTTTATTCTCTCTGTTCTTTGAAGATACGGGAAATAATAATAATCTAACAACAGAAACGAGGTGTAATTTTCCTCCATATGGTATGAATTTTCCATCCGGAGTTGCCACTGATAGATTCAGCAACGGCAAGGTCGCTTCCGATTATATATGTTCGTATACTCTCTCTCTTTCTAATTTCCTCTTCTTATATTGTGTCGACCTTGGCAAATATGTATTCTATTTTTTTTTTTTTTCATAACATACATTACGCTAATATATATATGTTAATTTCATTATTCAATTAAGACAATATATTTGTTTGTTTCTTTAAGTGAACAGAACTTACTCGATCAAAAAAAAAGAAATTGTATAGTACGTATGATTTTGTTTTGATGCTCTCATAATTAACCATTAATTGTAGACAAAATTTTAAGACAAAAAATGAATTGTGCGTTTTGCAGTTAAAAAAAAAAATGATTTGATTCTAATCTTGTAGCCGAATTTTTGGGAGTAAAACCAATAGTACCGGCATATTTTGACCCCGATGTACAACTTGAAGACCTTCTCACCGGTGTATCATTTGCTTCTGGTGGTAGTGGCTATTACCCTTTGACACCCAAAATATCAGTAAGATGCAAATAAGTCCCCTCTAGTTATATATTTATATGTCTAAACTTTTACCCTAATCATCTGGGCAAAATATAATCAGAGAGTAAAGTCAATGTTGGACCAGTTGACATATTTTCAACGACATATCACGAGAGTTAAGAGGTTAATAGGGAAAGAGAAGACCGATCAACTTTTAGCCAAGGGCGTATCCGTTGTGGTCGCAGGCAGCAACGATTTGGTTATTACATACTACGGTCAAGGTGCTCAATGGCTCAAAGACGATATTAACTACTATACTTCAAAGATGGCTAACTCTGCCGCAAGTTTTGTTATGGTACGTACCTTACATTTATGCTTTTCATCCATCTTCTATTTTTTCTGAAGTTCATAAATTTCACCAAACGTTCGTTCAATTACTTTATCCCCTAACTAATAAGAATATAAGACAATTGACACCAACAACAACAACAAAACAGGATTTGAAAAATTACATAATTTGGTAATATGTCCATTGATTTTCTAAAACTATATATTATATGATTTATTGTAAGATAAGAAAATACTGAAAAGTGAACTATCATAATAACACAATTTTTAAGCAATATATAACTCAATAAATTTAATTTTAAAAGTGACATATGTGGAAGTAAATTTAATAAATTAAGTCAGGATTAATGTTTAATATATGATGATGTACATACGTAAAGTATAAACCGGATACTATATATGGTGTGTAAATTTCCCTTTCAAAGATATCGCTCTACAGGCACTAACGTAATAACTTAATAACAATAACATATGTATATGGATACAATTGAACAGCAATTATATGAATATGGAGCAAGACAAATAGCAGTGCTGGGAACACCACCACTTGGATGCGTACCATTACAAAGAACTCTAAAAGGAGGTCTTCGTAGAGATTGTGCTCAAGATATAAACTATGCTTCTCAGCTCTTCAACGCCAAACTCTCCATCACTTTGGACGAATTAGCAAAAACCCTACCAAATTCCAATATCATTTACATTGACATATACTCTGCTTTCAGTCACATCATAGAATATTCTTCAGATTATGGTAAATATTGGACCATGGCAAACTTGACTTTTTATAAGTAGTACTACTTTCATGGAGATCATGTTTATATAACTCTTGAGTTGAGAATTAATGCAGGGTTTGAAGAAATAAAGAAAGGTTGTTGTGGAACTGGATTTGTGGAAGCAGGTCCACTTTGCAATCGGTTCACTCCATTTCTGTGCTCCAATGTTTCTGCTTACATGTTTTGGGATGGTTTCCATCCAACCCAACGATTCTATAAAATCTTAACCAAGATACTTTTCGAGAAATACATCCACAAGTTAAATTGAGTAGTGAATCACTTACATTATATTAACTGTATGTTTTTCTTTAAGCTCACGTAGTTATAATAAAATGTAGTGTTATTAATTTATTGTAAGTGGAATATATATTGATCATCAATTGATGATGTTAAGAGAAAATTTCATCACTCTTCACATGGTTTTTAAAGACCAATCCATCATTATACAATGTGGACTAACACACACGTGTCTTGAAGTGCACTCATCAACAATAAGATAAAAACCTCGCGTAATACATTTTTTTATTTTACTAAAAGATAAAATACTGATGCCGTTATGAGAATTCTGTCACTGTTCAAATCTAAATCAATCAGTTCATTTAATTGATACCTATTTTCCGGTACAACTGTTTATATAACGATTTTCTTTATTTTTATTTTTACGTCAACATATTGATTATCTACAAGACCCTATGGGTGTGAATGGTTGCAGTGGTTGGGGCGGATAAATCTATCTGCGCACTGAACCGCTTTTTATTTACTATTCAGCAAATGTAGTCCGCAGTGGTGCGGTCCAGATAAAACATAGACAAGACCGATGCGGACCAACTGCGAACCACTTTTGCTTACAAATAGAATTGGTCCGCAACGGTCTGTAATCCGCCCCAAAAATAGAGCGGTCCAGACCATAGACGGATTTGGCCGCCCTGACCACAATTACCATTCAAACCCTAAAACTTATCAAAGTTCTAGTAGTATTATTTTCTTTATGGATTTCATGTTCTCAAGCTATTCATAATAGTAAAATTTTCAGCGGTTCTTGCATTTGGCGATTCGATTCTTGATACTGGCAACGACAATTTGCTCATGACAATGTCAAGAAGCAATTTTATACCATATAGACGCAATTTTCCTTATCATGTTCCAACCGAAAAATTCGGGAACAGAAGAGTTTTATCGGATTTAATTGGTATTAATTGTTTTTAACATATACCAATTTTTTCTAACCACATTCATTGATCATCTATATTAGTATTTTTGCAGCAGTTTTTGCTCAAAAATACTAATAAAGAAATTATTTACATTTAATGCTATTAAATTATGTCGACCTCTTATCATTTTATGGGCCTCTTGATAATAATCGATGTACATAATTTATGGGCCTCCGTTTGTTTAGGTTGTAGAAAAATCGAAGTCCAGATTGTAGAAAAATTTACATTGCAATATAAACGACATAAATGATATCCTTAATTACAAAATAAAAAACCTCCTTATTTGTAGAAAAATCAAATAAGGAGAGATTAGAAGAGACATTTAAGTGCCTTACCTACCATCACTGTATATACAGCTTCCTCTACTATAGTAAGTTCATGATACAGTGTGAATAGACATGATTTATACTTACGTTAACAATCATCGCTGAACCTTCCTTACTCTACTATTGAATCAATCAAATACATTTAATGGCAATCAAATACAAAGAGATTAGAAGAGACTTTTAATGGCCTTACCTTAGTTACCATCGCAATATATACACCTTCCTCTACTATAGTAATCATAAAATCATCGATGCCAAAACTTGCTCAATTAAATGTTATATTGATCTTCTACTTGGTCAGCAAGGATTACACTAACTACTACCCTTTATCACGATACTCTACAAACCATTCTAAATAATTCTACTTGCTATCATATCATCTCACATCTTACACAGCAAAATCGCAAAGATCATTTGCTCTTATTCGTCATGGCAGCTTCATTTGCTCTTCTCCGAGACTGCGTCCCTACAAATCTTCATGGAGGATCCAAGTCAAGCTGATATTTTACCTCTTCCATTTCTACAATCCCAATTCGCCTTGACAAAAAATTACAAGGATCTAATCATCTTCGGCAGTAGAGAACGAAAAATACAAAGAACCTAGATTGATGTCTTTTTGATAAAAGGATATAATGGAGGGTTTAATAACTTTTTCAATCTTTTTTTGAATGTTTTTAATACTTTTTCTGGGTCAAAAAAAATATTCATAATTTTAAACATACAAATTATACTTATGTTTTAAGTAAAAAATAATTACTAGATTTACAGAAATTAGGCAAAAAATTGTCTATATTATTAGATTAGTATATACATAAAATAACATAATATCATTCAGTTATACACATTAACACATATTATTAAGTCATACAATGATGAGAGATAAATAGATTTTTGAAAATAATCAGACAACAAACTTAGACACAAATTATATTTTAATAATTTATAGATTATATTGATAAAAAATAAAATAAAAATTTGTCCCGCGGTACACCGCAGGTCCTGATCTAGTTTTAAAATAAAAAAAGACTATTGTTATGAATAGGAATGTAATCTGTGTGTATTGATAGAACGATCAAAGTATTTATACAAGGGAGATCCTAAATATAAGGAATGTACGATAAGCCTAAATCTAGAGTAGATTACAACAATATATATGTATCCTTATCTCTATACCCCCACCCTCCCCCCCTTCAAGTTCGAGGGGAGAGATCTTGAATCTCCAACTTGGAGAGCAAGTACGCAAATGTCGGAGTAGGAAGAGCTTTAGTAAGAATGTTCGCAGGCTGCTCCTTAGTATCAATGTGATCAGTAGTGATAAGCTTTTCTTGAACTGCATCACGCACGAAATGACAGTCTGATTCAATGTGTTTGGTCCGTTCATGAAAAACGAGATTAGCAGCAATATACAATGCTGATTGACTGTCACAAAACAACCGCATCGGTTGAGGATGCCAAACGTAGATAGCAACTGCTTAAGCCATTTAAGTTCTTTTAAAAGTACACGCCATAACACAATATTCCGATTCAGAAGAAGACATAGACACGGTATCCTGTTTCTTTGTCTTCCAAGATATCGCAGATGATCCAAGAAGAACAATGTAGGCACTAAGAGAGCGACGAGTTAACGCACAACCATTCCAATCAACATCACAATAAGCGGTTAGACGAAGATCAGAATCAGCTGGAAGAAGAATACCGTGACCCGGAGATCCCTTAAGATAATGAACTGTTCGAATGGCAACCTCCCAATGAGCTTGACGAGGCGCTTTCATAAACTGGGACAAAATGTGAACAACATAACACAACTCGGGTCTGGTGAAAGTCAAGTAAATGAGCCTACCTACCAAACGCTGATAGGCTTCTTGTTTGTCAAAGAAGGGACTAGCATCCCGAAGAAGTTTATGATTAACCTCAATAGGTGTAGGAACAGGTTTGGAGCCAAGAAGACCAGTTTGCGTTGAGAAATAAATATGCCTTCTGTATTCCGAGCTACTTCAATGCCAAGGAAATAATTGAGCTTCCCTAAATCCTTCATGTGAATACACTGACTAAGGTAGTTCTTAAATCGCTGAATAGTAGAGAGATCATTACCGGAGATGACAAAATCATCCACATAGACCAATATATGTAGACAAACATTCCCTTTGATGTAAGAAAAATGAGAGTAATCGGGTTTGCTTTGCTTAAAGCCATAAGTCTTCAATGCAGTACTTAACTTCACAAACCAACAATGAGGCGCTTGTTTAAGCTCGTAGATAGACTTACGCAAGCGACAAACCTTAGTAGGATCCAGATTCTCAAAACCAGGAGGGAACTTCATATAAATCTCCTCATGCAAATCACCATGTAAAAACGCATTTTGAACATCCATTTGGTGTACTTCCCATCGTTTGGCAGCTGCAATCTCAAGGAGAACTCGCACAGTTGTAGACTTAGCAACCAGAGCAAATGTGTCAGTGTAGTTGAAACCTTCACGTTGACGCTTACCAAGAGCCACTAAACGGGATTTGTAGCAAGCAATCTTACCATCAGAATGATGTTTGATCTTACACACCCATTTACTACCAATCATTGTCTTTCCAGGAGGAAGAGTTGTTTCATCCCATGTGTGTTGCATTGTAAGAGAAGAATACTCATTATTCATAGAGTCATTCCAAACATCGTCCAAAATTTCTTCTTTATAGCTAGTAGGCTCAATGGCTGAAGTTATAGCAGCTAAGAAAGCCCTGTGCCCTGGAGAAAAATTAGCTTGCGGAAGATAAGTGGCGATGGGATAAGGTGTGTTACTTGGGACCGAATGAGGAGAACCAGGATTAAGAGACAATGAAGCGAGAGAGGGGGAAGCTTGTAGATGTGAAGTCTTAAAAACATAGTCTTTGAGTAAAACAGAGGGTTGTCGCACCCGATGACCACGACCGAGTAACTCAGGAAGACTAGGTGATGGAGCATCAGATTTATCAGTTAACACAGGAGACACCAAAGTAGGAGAAGATGTAGACTCAAATATCGGTGGAACACCAGACCGAGGAGAGATAGGTGGTGAAGATACTGGAGTAATAGACTGTTCATCAGGAGGAGAACTCGTAGAGGGAGAAGTAGGAGCAGGATTAGGTAGTGAAGCAGGAACAGAGCTGGTAGTAGGCAAAGGACTCGGTAGAATAGAGTCTAATGGAGGTTGTATCGAAGGAGCAGGTGCCAATAACGGAGTAGAGGGACGTAATGCGGGTGACCAGGCATCAGTAAAGTCATATGTAGGAGACATAGGAGGTGGTACATAAGTAGAATGTGAAACACCGGGAAACTGATCTTCAAGGAAAATAACATCACGACTTGTAAAAAATTCTTTTCTCTCAATGTCGTAGAGCCTCCAAGCTTTCTTACCATAAGGATAGCCAACAAAGATACATTTTCTGCTGCGGTCACTGAACTTGTCCTTATCACGTGAACGCCTGTGAGAATAACACAAACAACCAAACGTGCACAGTAATTCATAAGTAGGAGGAGTACCATAAAGCATTTCATACGGAGTTTTCCCGTGAAGCAGAGGAGTAGGGGTGCGATAAATCAGATGAGAAACAGTCAACACACTTTCTCCCCATAACAGAACCAGAATCTGAGCCTGAAAAAGAAGGGCACGGGCAACATTGAGGATGTGCCGGTGTTTGCGTTCTACTCGACCATTCTGCTGTGGTGTATCAACGCAAGATGTCTGATGTTCAATGCCATGTTATCGAAAGAAAGAAGAAAGAGCCATGAACTCAGTCCCATTATTCGTACGAACAGCTTTGATTGGTCGGCCAAACTGTTTTTCACTCATGGCACAAAAATTGTGAATTAAACCTTTGACTTCAGACTTGGCTAACATAAGATAAATCCACACAACTCTAGAGTAGTCATCAACAATGGTTAAGAAATAAGCAGCTCCACAAGAAGAAAGAGTGCGATAGGGTCCCCAAACATCACAATGTATCAAGACAAAAGGATTTGTAGCTTTTAAAACTCTCATTAAAAACAGTGCGTGTTTGTTAGCACGAAAACAGATATCACAGGAATGTGTATCTCTAAAATCAACTTTTAAACTATCAAAAACCGGTAATGTAGAAAGCACTTTGTAGGAAGGATGACCAAGACGACAATGCTATAAAACAGAAGGAGAAATGTTTCCCTTGCTAGCTTGATGAGCGTGTGCAACCTTGACACCCTTTACCCCCTCTCACTCTTCACCGGCGCCAATCAAGGTCCTCGTAAAACGGTCATGTAAAACACATAGAGTATCAGTGAAAATAGCAATGCAGTCGGTTTGTTTAAGAAGGCGAGACACCAAAATCAGAGTACAAGTAAAGTCGGGAACTCAGAGAACATTGGAAAAAGAATAATCCTTATTCAATTATAATGTTCCTATTTTGGTAGCTCGAGAAGCAGTGCCATCAGGAAAAGTAACCGCAGAAGGAATTATATCAAGAGTATTGCGCAACAAAGACAAATCGCCTGTCATATGATGTGAGACACCAGTATCTATAATAACATTAGTGAGTTCAGTTTTACCAGACAGTCTTTTCGTAGATAGTTGACTATGTTGATTCTAGAGCAGAGTGATGAGGGTGGAGATTTGATCCGTAGGGATAGGAGAAAGTGCGTTGTTGACGTTAGTTGAGGCTGCATTCATACGGCCACGACCGCGACCACCAAAGGAGTATGACCGGCCACCACCACGACCGCGAGTACTCTGGCCTGCAGTTGAGGAAGATCGTTGTTGTTCAAAGAACCAATCAGAGTAACCATGTAGAAGGAAACATTCTAAAGCTTCATGACCCTTACGTTTGCAGTGAGTGCAGAGACAATTCGGATCACGACTTTGAGTGGTAACAGCAGCAACTGTAGGAGAGGTAGGAGGAGCAAGTTCTGTCTTGACGGAGAAGCCAACATCATCTTTCTTGACTTCAAAGGCACGCATGTTGTTGATATGTTGCTCAGCCCAAATAACACGCGAGTAAACAATATTCAAGTCAGGTAGCGGGTCTTCATCAATGATTTGAGACCAAATGGTGCTGAAACGAGACTCATCAAGTCCAAAGAGAAACTTGTGAACCCTTCTATCTTCACGTTCCTTGTCAAGTTCAGGAGCAGTAGCACAAATGCATGAAGTAGTAGATGTAAAAGTCTGTAACTCTTCCCAAAGTTTGGAGAGACGACCATAGAACTCAAGAACAGACTGACCGTTTTGTTTGCAGTTGTTTATCTCCTCCTCCAAGAGATGTTTTCGAACATCGTTGACGTTTTAGAAATTCCCAGAGTTTGAAAGCCTCAGGAACATGAGCAACGGTAGAACAAACTTGCGGATCGATAGCAGTGCGTATCCAACCCACAATCATAGAATTGGTAGAGATCCATCGAGCAAGATCAGGATTAGAGGTCGGTTTGGTGATCGAACCATCAATAAACGCTATCTTCTGCTTAGCTTGAAGAGAATTCCAAAGCCCTGTTGCCCATTCAGAGTAATTATCACCACGAAGTAAGACCGGGGTGATAAGAGAACCCGAATTATCAGATGGATGTAAAGTATATGGAGTCTCCAAAGAGAATTGTTCCACAACGGTAGACATAAAATTAGACGTAGACATAGGAGTAGTAGACATGATAGTAGAAATAGAAAAATAAGTATTATATAGAGAAGCGGAAGCAAGAGAGAATCAATATCAATATCAAAGCGAAAAAATTGTGGATCAAAGATCGATTTTAAGCTTTGATACCATGTTATGAATAGGAATGTAATCTGTGTGTATTGATAGAACGATCAAAGATTTATACAAGGGAGATCCTAAATATAAGGAATGTAGGATAAGCCTAAATCTAGAGTAGATTACAACAAAATATATGTATCCTTATCTCTATAACTGTTATATATCTATATTTTACCTGCCTTCCAAAACCATGTTGTTGCTCGGTGATGACTCCCATTTCATGTTTAAATTCGGGTGATCACGTGTTTTGGGACTTCGCACATCCTTCTGAGCTATGTTCCTTTGTTATTGGACATCAGGACATGCATGTATTGTCTCTTATAAGAATTGATGCAACCTAGTTATTTTATCATCAACTGCTCGGGGTAGATTTTCGGTTATGGTGATACATTGGCCGATCAACTAGAGAAAATTCATTTGTTTGAACTGAAACAATCGAGAGTTCTAGGAAGCAAATAAGATCTAACAACCATAATAACGATCATGAAACCTCGGGAACAGTTGTTCTCCCGATGGTCCTCAAGACCTCGCACGTAGAAACCAGCTGGCTACACTTTAGTTTAGCACCATTAACACCTTGCTGCGTCTGAGCCAAATAAGAGACACAATGATGTCCATCTTAAAGGGCAATATAGTTCTTACTCTTTTCCAGTAATTTTTTTTTTAATGTTAAGATAATGGTATTAACTTTTTTTCTTCTTATTAATGGTAGGAATCATTTAATTTTTGTTTATTTTTTAAACAAACATTATTTAATATTAGTTACACAAAATTCAATCAATGAAAAAATAATCTGCATAATATAATTTGTTAAAAGTTAAAACTAATAAAAACCTAATTAATTTTGCATAGATTTGTGAGAAAATCATCTATTTTAAAAGAAAAGAATTATCTTAAAAATCATTTGTTACTTTGGTATTGATCACCTAATTTTTATATATTTTGCTTTAATTCTCTGCAAAATACCTAATCACAATTCATAATAACACATAGATATTTTTACCTACAAACGTGTAAAATACTAAAATTTGCTTATAACCAAAACATAAAACCCTAGTCAATGATTCCTACACGTAGATAAACTGTTTTTTTGGTTCTGAACTCAAATCTTTTCTGTTAATTTTTTTGAGATAATAAATATTTCCATATATCTTTTTAATAATGTTTCCTTCTTTTCTTTCTCTCTTTGTTTAACCTTTTCCATTCATTAAAAAGGTTCCCAATTCTTTTTTTACCAATAAGAAATTGAAATTGGTCAGATCTCTCTATAAATAGGGGAACCTTCAACCTCAATTCCCCAAAACCTTTTTAGACTATCAATCGCTGCGTCTTATTTCTCTTCTTCGAAAAATCACTCACTTTCTTTCCTTTGTTTCTGCTACTACTATGACGTCCAACAAGATCATCCTCAAGAGTTCCGACGGTGAATCTTTCGAGGTAGACGAAGCTGTTGCTGTTGAGTCCCAGACGATCAAGCACATGATCGAGGAAGACTGTGCCAGTAACGGAATCCCGCTTCCTAATGTCACTGGAGCCACCTTGGCTAAGGTAATTGCGTACTGCAAGAAGCACGTGGAGGCCGCCTCTGAGGCTGATGGTGTTGACAAGGATTTATGTGGTTCCAACGAGAACGATGAGCTTAAGAATTGGGATACCGAATTCCTTAAAGTCGATCAGCCTACTCTCTTCGATCTTATTCTGGTTTGTGCTTGTTTCACTTTTGTTGTTGGTTTTGATGTTCTTTTGGATTAGGGTTTCTTTTTCTTTTTTTTGATTTGGAATTTAGGTTTGCCGACTCTGTTAGGGTTTATTTAAGTGTCTGTTTTGATTCTGTTGATTTTGAGTGATTGTTGTGTAACCCTTTGGGTTTTTTTTTTGCAGGCTGCTAACTATCTGAACATCAGTGGACTTCTTGACCTTACGTGCCAGGCCGTGGCTGATCAGATGAAAGGCAAAACTCCAGATGAGATGCGTGCTCACTTCAACATCAAGAACGATTACACACAGGAGGAAGAAGAGGAGGTTCGCAATGAGAACAAGTGGGCGTTCGAGTGATTGGATTGGGACTTCCGGTGTTCCTCTAGGACAACTTAGTCTTTAGTCTTTCTTCTTTCTTAGATTTGGATTGTCTTTTTTTATTTTTTTATCTTCTTTTGGTTTGGAGTTGTCTTTAGAATTCAAGATGAAAACCGAATGCTTTTGTTTCTACTAACAAGATCTATTTGTTTTTATGGAAAATATTTTAAGAAGAAAGTGTTGGTCTTTGTTTAATATTATTATAACCTTCTTGCTATGATTTGTCCTCCAATGGTGTCTTTGTCTTTATTCAAAGACATTGTGTGTTCTTCTCTTTAGATATTAATCTTCGCGACTGGTTACAACGAATGTAATCCTTACGCTGTACATTCCATTAGACCATGTGATTGATCCAAATGCATCTTCTTTAAGCGTGGAGGATGTGGTAGATGAAAAGATCACTTGGTAGCTAAGTTTATCTCCTATCTTTCTGAAGTGTAGTCTTCTTGGTATAACTCTGACTAGTAACCCTTCTGGTGCATCGATGCTCACAGTGTAGATAGTATTTTCATCTCCAATGAGGCGTGATGCTACATTTGTCACTGTTCTGCTTACCGTTCTTTTTGCTTTACTATTGAAGTTTGATATTGAGATTGATGGGTAGTTGATGTTAGATATGTCTGCTCTGTTGCTTTGTTCTAGACAAACATAACCTTTTGGTATGCGCTTTGAGATTTTTCTGATCTGGTCTGAAATATACCCAAAGTAGCATAGAAAGTTCAGGTAATCCATGTGATTGGTTTCATAAACCAGTCCAGGGGAAGAAGGTCCAAATATAGTAACCTGCCCAGCACCAAAGTCATAAGGTGTGGCCTTGGCTCCTGCTTCTGTAGTTATATGGGTTCCTGAGTTGGTCATTTGCACAGCTGCAGATAGAGTGTAAGAGTTGGATTACAATGTGGCTCGACTGATATGTAATTCGTAACTGGTATCTACTCGATTTTGATTTCTCACCTGTTGTCATGATGGCGGATCTGATTGCTGCAGGACTCCATGAAGGGTGTCTGGATTTGAGTCGAGCAGCAATCCCGGAGACATGGGGGCATGCCATTGAAGTTCCTGATTCAATGTTGAAGAATGGCGGTGGCTTTCCTTCTGGTGCAACATTTATGTCACCTACTAACCACGATGCCAGTATGTTGACCCCAGGTGCTGCAATATCAGGCTGTAACAGGTTTCTCATGGAGTTAATTTGTTGAAAATGAACTGTTTATATATCAATTTTTTCTAGAAGATTCTGTGAAATTCTCTGTGGAGATCATATTATTATTTATGGTGAATCTAAGGGCTTACATACCTTGAGGATGCTTCTGGTAAGCAAGAAAGGTCCTCTTGATGAGAAGGATGGTATGGATGGTGCTAATATATGTCCTGTTCGTGATCTTGTAGGCATGATCGTTGCAATTGGTTCTCTACAATATGGATTTTGATATATTAGTGTTTTTTTTTAAAGCAATATCTTGTGAGAAATGAGACATCTTACTTTGCATCTTGTCCTTTGGTTTTACTATTGTCACTAGAAATGAGGGATCAATATAAGACATATCCAATGCCTCGTCGCCAATAAGTACCATACCAACACCTCCAAGTCTCTTAACCTCTTCGCTTTTCCACTGGATCACCTGGTTACCAAGATCACTGTCGCACACAACAATCTTTCCGTTAACAATGGTTTGGTTCATTGTATCAGGTGCGCAGTTCCTAAAGAGTTGCAGTTATGTTGTCTTGTTAGTACAGATATAAAAAAGTTACTCTATAATGTTAAGATGCAATTGTTACCTAGCAGCTTCCTCATCAGCATCTGTCTTCTTGGCTGATCGTGCGTCTATAAGTGGGTTAGCCTGAGAACCATCTATATTAGCAATATTTATTCCAGACCCCTGCAAAAAAAATTATTTAAGTACAATTAGGATGTTAAATGGATGGAGATTTATCAGTTTCAGGCATTTCCTTAGTACTTTAATTAATCTGCTTGTATCTCCTCCCAGAAGAATGTTGGAATCAAAGCCACGATCAATAGTGTTGGCAGCAACAGTGATCATCCATGGAGCAGCATTAACCACACTTTGACTCGATGGGCCAGAATTTCCTGCGGAGCAAACGACAGTGATCCCTCTTTCCACGGCATGAAATGACCCGATGGCAAGCGGATCTTCAAGTAAATTGTTTGGCCATAAGCCCATTGATACTGATATGACATCAACTCCATCTGCGATCGCATCATCAAATGCAGCTAGAATGCTGGAACCACGGCAGCCCATAAGTGAGCATGCTCTGTACATAGCTATTCTTGAATTTGGTGAACCTCCTCTCATAGTCCCACTTGCCAGGCCGTAGTAGGATGCATCAGAGATTATATTCCCTGCTGCTATGGATACCACATGTGTCCCGTGCCCCAAGAAGTCTCGTGTGGTGTCTCATAATCAGGGTCTAAGAAGAATGATGAATTGTAATACCTTGCTCCTATTAGTTTTCTGTTTATGTAGCAACGTTTAACATAAGTCCACAGTGGTAAGTTCTAACATAGTATATGGCATCTTTACATGTTTGCTACTTTCTTCAGGTTCTTTTTACCTATTGCAATGGAAAGAACCAGGCTGCGTCTTCTTCCCTCTCATGCAAGTGCCCTTCCATCTCTCTGGGACTGGACCCATACGCCTATCGTCAAAGCTCTGTGCCTCGGGCCAGATTCCTGTTTTCTTTTTTAGAATATACTGCATTGAGTGTTTGTTTCACTGGAAGTCAAGAAAAGCGCATATAAACATTTCATTGCTTCATACAGTTCACCTGAATCAACGAAGCCGATAATGGTGTCTCCTTCATGCACATCCAATTCTTGTTGATAGTTCATTTCAGAGAAGTAAGTCTCTCTTTGATAACTTTCTTGCACCAAAAAATCCCATGAACGAGTTGTGTGGAGCTGTAACATCTGATCAGGGAAGACAGATACTACTCCCGGTTGCTTGGCCATGAGGTGTGCTTCATCTTCTGATAAATGGGCTGCAAATCCAGAGAATCCATGTTTGTATCTGTGCATGCGGGTTTTGTCGCTCCTGATGTATGTAAGATACTGTCTTAATATTTGCAATATATGAATCATGGTTAGAAAATCAAAGAGTTATGGATTTAGTTCTCACCGCTTTAACAGTGAGCTCAGAAGTTCAACATGGTCATTGTCTGTTGAGCCATCAGAGGATGCTGCTCCCATGTATATGATATAATCTCCTGATTTACTTGTTTCAGACTTGCATTTTTGGATAACAGACAGAAAAAGATACATCACTAAGATGATGGTGACAGTGGGGCATCTCCTCATCGCTGAACTACAAGAAACAGGACAAGAATGTTTCCAGTTTGCTTATAACTCTTGCTTTATGTTTCCACGTTAAAATCTGTGAGTATTTATTAATAGTCACTATCACAAACATATATAATATCATAAGTGTTAGGTTAGCTTTTGTACATTGCCTATTTTAATGGGGGAGTGAATGTATTTCATTCCACACACATAGTCATGCATGCCCTTTGTGTGAAAGCAAGATTGCCTGACTTCCAGGAGACTTTTTCTGCATGGATAGACTATGTACAATGAGAGTGTTGAATAAATTTTTCAACTGTTTAATTCATGCAATGGACATGTTGAATTTTTAAAAATCATAGGTGTATTAAACTCAACTGGTTGAATGGAATCTGAAGAAAACAGGACCTACATTGACATGTGGCAAAGTATGAGAAAAGAAGATGGTGAATGGGTTGTATCCAGTTGCTTTTTGTGAACTTTTATTTCATTCTAATTATTTTAGCTCAATTATTTTATATTAGTTTACTTTTTTATAAAATAAAAACTATACCAAAATTCATCATTTAAAAAAATCTATAAGTGGAAACTAGCCTTGTTTTATTTGGACATAGAAAAAACATCAATTTTCATTAAAATTTTTTATTTTTCTTGGACCAATTATAAATTACAATAGAAAATAAATTTATATAAAAATTATTTAAATTAAATTATATTAGATTAGTTTTAGTCGATAATCGTTATTTAATATGTAATCATAAATCATAAACAAAATAAAAATATGTAAATATAATATTGTGGGGTAAGATGTTGAATTTTATTAAACAAAACTATTGTAGATGATAAAAGTTGAATAAGTGTTGAATTATGAAGTAGAGGAGAGAGAAGATAATGTTGAGTGTTAAAAAGAAAAAAAAAGAGTGTTGAAAAAATGAACCAATGTACAGTCTTAAAAAGGCTGGTAACTGTAACTTAGTACTCCAGGTTGGTGAGCTAAGGACTTTTGATGAAATGACTTGTTGATGTTCTGCTTTTATATGCAAAAGTTTACTTAATAGTTTTACATGTCACAAAACCAATGTTTGAGACTGTTTCCTGCTAAATTGATCTACTTGAGCTATCATCATTTCATTTATCAGAAAAGGTGTAGTCTGTTTTGCTTCGATTTTAAGTTTTATTATTACATATTCATACTGAACTTTATACCATTTACTCAGTTTGTGCGGCTACTCTCGCTACTAATCACAATTGGGCTTCTGACATTGTACTTGGCATTAGACCAAGTTAGAGCCCCAAATACATCTTGCTTAAGTGAAGCAGTAGCAGACACTATCACCTGGTATGTCAACTTCTCACCATTTTTTGTAAATTGGAGTTTTTCTGGCGTCACTTGAATATTAAACCCTTGTGGTGTTTCCACGCTGACTGTGTAAACAGCCACGCCGTCTCCACCAACATTGGTCATTGTCCTTGTAACTGTCGTATTCCCATTTCCTTCGAATCCAGAGATTCCAATTGACGGGTAATTGATGGTTGAGATTAAGTCTAAGTTGGAATCTGCAGGGCAAGTAAAATTCACTGGAAGTGCTTTTGAAATAGTCTTGATTGTGGTTATGTTGTATCCATAGTAACATAGAAAGTTCAGGTAGTCAGTTTCAGTTGTCTCGTAGACTAGTCCTGGTTGCATTGATGCTGTTGAGCTTAGTTCCCCTGCTCCAGAGTCATAAGGCGTGGCTGCTGCACCAGTTTCTGTTGTTATAAGACCTTTGTCGTTGTTCGTTTGAGTTGCTGTGAATGTGACCGTCAAAGAATGATTGTTACAGAACATCCATATTTGCATGCCATAATCACAAGATATGCAATGAAGGGGACCTAACCTGTTGTCATAATTGCTGACTTTATCGCAGATGGACCCCATGTGGGATGTTGTGATTTGATGAGAGATGCAACCGCTGTTACGTGAGGAGCTGCCATGGAAGTTCCTGATATGACGTTATACTGAGAAGCCGGCTAGCCTTCTAGTGAAATGGCTGAGTCGTTTCCTGTCCATGCAGCGAGTATTGCGACTCCTGGTGCTGTAATGTCAGGCTGAAGATAGAGGTAAGTAGATGCTTCTAATCAGGTAAAACTAAACAAGGGCACAGGATTTTGGATTACTTTGAGAATGCTTCTTGCGAGGCTTGAAGGTCCTCTGGAAGAGAAATATGCAACAGTAGGTGCGGGTGTGAACTTCTCAACTGTTGCAGTTGGAAGAATTGTTGCCACGGGATCTCTACGACACAAGTCAAAAGGTTTTAATTCATTAGCTCTATACTGACTAAGATAGTTCATAGAAATTTTTGAGATAGATTATTATTAAGTACTTGGTTGAGTTGAGATAGGAGAAGATCTCAGTTGCTTCCTTTGAGTCAATTACGGTTGTAGGAAAAGCGCCATAAGTGCTAGCAACTGCTCTAGTTCTGTCATCTACAAAGACGCAACCAATACCTCCTTTGCTTTTCACCTCGTCTCTAGCTGATGATGCATAATATGATCCACCAACATTCTCGCATAACACAACTTTCCCTTTTACCTTCTCTTGATCTAGAGAACCAAAGTCACAGGCCCTGAAAAGCCAATGATTTATGAAAACAGAAAAATGTTAGCTTCCTTATCCTTTGTACTTATTCTTTATAAGAATCTAAAACAAGCTCAAGGTATTGTATTTGAATTTACCAATTTTATTTACCTGGCTTCTCCTTCTGATGCATCAGCGTTCTTAGCAGACTTGCCATGAATCAGAGGATACACAGGAGATTTACTAGCGTTTGAAAAGTGTATACCTTCACCCTGAAAATCAATAAAGGTTCATTTTAGCAAACCATATTATATAATGTTTAGGTGTATTATGTGTATTACCTTGATGACTTTATTGCCGCCTAGCACAACATCAGACTCAAAGTCCCTATCAATGGTGTTGGCAGCGACAGTCATTATCCAAGGTGCAGTATTGGTAACTGTACCGCCATCAGGCCCATCATTACCTGCAGAACAGATAACCAAGATTCCTTGCTCCATCGCGTGAAACGCTCCTATGGCGATAGGATCAGTGTTCAGGTCGATGCGAGCGTATGCTGGAGCTCCGAGGGACAGAGATAGAACATCAACTCCATCCTCTATTGCATCATCGAAAGCAGCTAGGATAGAAGAGCCTGTGCATCCCCCGGGATTGCATACTTTGTACATAGCGATCCTTGCATTTGGTGAACCTCCCTTTGCGGTCCCGGAAGCTACACCATAGTAGGACGCGTTCTCCACTGCTGATCCAGCTATGGTGGAGGACACATGAGAACCATGACCGATCACATCCCTTGTGGTATCGTATTCTGAATCATCCTCAGGATTTTTGTAATATCTTGCTCCAATGATCTTTCTGCATAAACAAAAAAAAAAAGAAATGTTTAGTCTTCAAAAAGAAGTTGGTAATATTCAGCTTGGTTTTTGAAGGTTGTGAAAATTGTAACCTGTTACAGTTAGTAGACTTGAAGTCCTTTGCTTCCATGCATGTACCTTTCCACCGAGACGGAATTGGACCCAAGTCTTTGTCATTGAAGCTTTCTGATTCTGGCCATATCCCTGTTTGTTTGTTTTCATTGTGTGAAACTCATATTTGGTTTTGTTTCTTAATTGACAGCCAAAACAGGAGTGAAAGGCCTTACCAGTGTCCAGAATGCCGACAATGCTATCATATGATCCATCTGCGGCTGTTGAAGGTGGACCGGAGTCTATCTTTACTGATGTTTGGTACTTGAGAAAGTCCCATGAATGAGTTGTGTGTAGCTGGAAGTTTGGATCAGGAAAAACCGAAACCACTCCCGGTTTTTTGGCTATGACTTTGGCCTCTTCTGCTGTCATATGAGCTGCAAAACCCGTGAAGCCATGCTTATATGTGTAGACGAGATCGTTCGCTCTCCTGCAACAACAAACCATAAAAAGGCCTCAGAATCCACAAAACAAAACTTTGTGCTGGTATCAATGTATATTTTTCTCTACATGTAAAGAGTGCATCAGTATATCCAACCTTTTAAACATGGTATTTATGAGTATTTGAGCTCTATAAGCGTTTGCGGCAGAGGAAGCTGTTCCCATGTAGACGATGTAAATCCCATCACCATTTCTGGATCCAGCTTCCGTTTCTGTCGTAAACAAGATACATAAGAAATATAGAAATAATAAAAAGGGTGTGAAGAAGGTAAAGGGTTTCATGTTTTTGTAGTTTACTAGCCACTTACGGACTTGTACACTGACCACAATACTCAAGAAAAGGGTATTTATAATGGTTGAGAGATTGTTGGAAACTAAAGATAAAGCAAAAAGAATCAATTAATGCTTGAGTTGCTTATCCCACTTTGAAGAATTGGTGGGTTTCTGAATTGGGCAAAAAGTGGAGATAGAATAGGCTAGTGATCCGACCACTATCTTCTGTTCGAGTCATTACATCACAACACTCCGCATGTTTTTCTTTTTCCTTCTTTCCGAGGTTCCAAAGACTTTGAACAGAATGTTTAAGATAAGCCATTTATTAGATGGTGAAGGAGTGTCCACTAACTTAAGGATTCTTGATCAGGACTTCACAAAATCTGAAAGTTCTTCGTTAGCGCTACGTATGAAATTATTATATAATGGCCAAATATGACTTATATAATCATAAATAAATAAATAAATTCTAGAACAGTTGGTTACCTTAAACATGGATACAATAAAAACAAGATGCCTTTCTCCCCTGACACCTCAGCTTCAACATTCATTTAAAATAATCAACCAATCAAATTATAACAATTAAGTTTTTTTAATCCTAGGTGGACACATGACAGTCTTCTCTTCATTGTTAAAATCGATCGTTCATTCTTCTTGTTCTTTCTGTCGATAGATTTGAGTACTTAATTTATTCGTCTTATTTCTAATTCGCTTTCGACCTATGTCCAAATGTCGCATATGAAAACCTCAGAACAAAATCATGGAACATCTCTATTACCACTTTTTATTTTTAACGCAATTTGGAATTCTTCTCAAGTTGGAGCATAATATTCATCTTTCTGATGGGAATCGATTTGGCTCGCGAGGATCTACGAGTCTACCTAGAATAATGTTGCGGCGGTGGCGGAGGAAGAAGCTGGGGAGGTTGTGAGTACATTGCAACAAGCTTCATAGCATCCACTGGATCGAGTTGATTTGTCTGGTCGGAAAATGAAACTTAAGCATTTGAAAAGTTTCAAGGTATCCTTGTCCTTAAATCTCTATGAAAATCAGCCTGAGGCCTGTTCTAAATCCAGAAATTGTAATATCCAAGAAAATCTGTTAGTGTTATGATATGTTATGTGTCAAAGATGTAAAATTTTGCTCTGGATTTGAATCTTTAGGGTAACTTAATTGGTTTTTAGATATGTTCTTTGTCAAGCAAATATGTTAGTGTGTGTTTACTTTGTTCAAAGATTTAAACTTTACTTGATTTTGAGTCTTTAATAGGTAATGTATCTGCCTAACTGGATCGGTTATTGTGGTGATGTCTAGATTGAGATTGATTGTAAAGTGTGTGTTGCTTTGTCTTGATTAAAGGCTATGTTTGATTGCAGAGGCTGAACATGGTGTGGCTCTTGCAATATTAAAGAGAGATCATTGGTCACAGACAATAGCGAGCTCAAAGGGTCTTGTGAGGCAGATGTTGGAACCTGATCCCACTAAGCGTTCGACTCCTCAGCAAGTTCTTGGTAATGAAATGATTTTAACTCATTTTTTTTCTTATTCAGCTTGTTTTTTCTTCTGTTGGGTTTGAAGTTGAGAAACAGAATGATAAGCTCCAAATGTTCTTTTAGGGGATATTGTTAGGTCAAGGTTGAAGCGACTCTCCATAATGAATAGATTGAAAAGATAAGCTCTACACGTAAATGTTGCCTCTTAATATTTTTCAGATGAGTTTATACTTTTGTTTGGAGCTTTGATTGGTTTCACTTACTTGCTCTCTTTTGATGCTTCCCGGTAATAGTTGAGCACTTGTCTCTTTAAGAAGTTGAAGTGATCAGAAACATGTTTACACTGATGGATGCAGTTGTCTCTTTCTGTTTGTTTATTTCTATACTAAATCTTTGGTGATGCAATTTTTGACCCTATAAGTTTTTAGGGAATACGTTGTCCCACTTAGTTTTGTTTAAGTATTGAGCTGTTCTCAATTGGTTTTAGTGATTTTTTCTTCTATGTTGTCCTGATTTAAGTTAGGCACAATTTGTTTTTGACGTTTGAGACTGGTACTCTTTTGTTCTTTCGATTTTGGAGTAGAAAACATCCATTTGATTTTCAGATTGTTATGCTTTGGACCAAAAAAAGAGCAATTCATGAGGGAGCAAGAGAACTCATCAGTAAGCTGTGACAATGTCAAGAGATTCATACATTGAAGAGGTGAATCACATAAAAGGGGAAGAAGGCTTTGGATCAAATCCCTAAATTGAATTTTGGGGATTAAGCAAATGAATCAAGAGGGAGTGTTAAAAGTTGATTCATTACTTAATCCTGCAACAGAGAAGCAGGAGAAATTGAAAAATGCGATGATGGTGAAGAACGCAGAGGAAGCATGAGCAGATGAACTGGTGGTGTGGTCGCAGAGGAAGAAGAAGATGCAAAGGAGAGGAAACGTGACTTATTCACTAAAGTAAAAATATCATTGGGTCATTATTGTAGTAAAGGCTCATATGTACAAATGGGTTTGTTTAGTTTTAAGTGTTAGGTTAAATAAGAACAAGTAGAAATATGTTGTAATGTTGTAAAAGATAAATTATATGAGATTAAGGAGATGGAGGTTGAAGTGGCTCAATCTAAATTATTATAAGAGAGCCATCAAGAACATTTACAATGTAAACATGAAAAAGTAATATCTCTTACTGTTTTAGAGTATGAGTGAAAAACAAATCAATAATTAAGTTTTGTAATCCCTAAACTTATTTCTTAAGGTAATAAAATTTAAAATATATTAAAAATTAAATTGATAAAATAAAATAAAAAACAAGTATTAATATGATGTAAATAATAATAGCAAAAAAAAAATTACCCTTAAAATTATCAAAAAATATTGAAATTTGATTATAAACAAAATACAATATATTAAATTATGAATTAGAAAAAAACAAAGCAAGAAAAAATATAACCAAAATTAAATTAAAAAATCCAACCCGCAGCGTAGCGCGGGTTTCAACCTAGTGTTTTTAAATCAAAGAAAATTGGGTCCATCGATGAAACTCACAAAGGATTGGTTGAGTAGCCAATAAAAGGAGAGGGTGGTGCGGGTCTGCAGAGTGCATTAACCAGAATTGGCATTTACATTCCACTCTTATGGAATCTTGGTAAATCCCTATAGCATGCTTGTAGGCTTTGTACTTAAACTAATGTATAGTCGAGATCATGTCAAAATCTTATATATTTAGCAACCTACAAAGAAAAATAGAATTATAAAAATTGCCGACCACTTTTAGTGGCTCAGAGTGGGGAGTGCACTCGTGCTACTCTTGGAAAGTATGTATTATCAATATGAGTCACACACATATGCTAATGCTATCGCATGATTTTTGTTTCTAATCTAAGTAAGAAAAAAAAAGTTATAGAGAAAATAGAGATTGTGTTTAAATTTTTAGAACAATGGTTAATGAAGAAAGCATAAGATATAACTAAGCAAAAGTCTTTTAAAGCCCAAATAAAATTCCCATAAAAAGGTAAAAAGCTCCGATGCCGGGAATCAAACCCTGGTCTCCTGGGTGAAAGCCAGATATCCTAACCGCTGGACGACATCGGATATATTGAAGTTTTGGAATGTTAAACAAATATTGATTAGTCTACATTACATACAAATGGTCTGAGATTTATGAAAGACGGTGAAGCCGAGGTGTGGTGAAGATTTTTTTTTTGACCTCGTGTGGTGAAGATTTTATGTTTAATTATTAAAAATCAAACCAAATTAGCTTATATTTATATGATCAAAATTTAATTTTACATCAAACAATAATATTTTAATAAAAAAATCTCAAATTTGAGACTGAGGCATTATATGGTATTAATTTGATCTTAGAAGCCATATCACATTTGCTTAACTAGATAATTCCATTGTCTTATTTTATACTGTGATAAGTAAGAGCAAGTAATGATTCTTAATCAAACTGCTACTTTCAAAATTAAGAAATTTTCTATATTATCTTTAAAACATAATCTTCCAAAAATATTAATTTCTTGTAGACTTTTTTAAAACATTGACTTACAATAACAAACAAATTGTCAAATTCAATATGTTTTCGAACACAAAAAAAAAGTTATAGTACTTCTTTTAAATGGCACAATATGATCAAATTTTCTATTTTTGTTCAAACAAGTTCAAGAACTTAGGTTTCGTTACCATCTCCAGTGTATATTTATTTTTTTAAGATTCTAGTTACAACCATCGACCTGCATTTTTCAAGAATCATCATTGCAACTTTAACATGATATCTAAAGTTAACATATTTTTCACTTCTGATCAAGTAATAATTATATTTTCGTGTAGATATGTATTATTCTTAAAAACCTAATATGATTGTATGACAATAAAATCAAATCAATACCATAATATAATCCTTATACATTAATCCATGTACATAAATTAACTTCTCATATTGTTACCATCTATTGAGTTTAGTCGATAACATTTCACTTTTAACTTATACATGGTATTTTATTATCATTTCAAGTTTAATATCATCTCAATTGTTTCAATTTACAACCATAAAAAAAGTATATTTATCTCCTTGGAGGAATTCTTTTAGTCTAAATAACATTTATAAGTAACTATACCAAAACGTAATTTAATACTTCTTTCTTTCTATACACATACAACCTTATTCTAGAAGGTTGGTGAATATCAAAATGGAAGAAGAGAAAGAAGATTTTAGAACGAAAGAAAATCATAGATCTTAGGATTACATAAACGGTGTGGAAAAAAAATTAACAACGGTAAGACCTTGTTTCGATTTTGAATATTATTTTTTTTGAATATTTCTATTAACAACTTTAGGATATAACTGTTTGTGATGCTTGTAATTGGGTGAAGGGAGTGTCCATTAAATAAATCTGAAAGTTCTTAACTAATGCTTTCAAGGGCAAGTACAAAATTATTATTCATAAAATGCCAAAAATATGCTATAGATAAATAAAAAACTTGCCGATGAATGAACAAAAATATGCCATAGATAAATATAATGACCTTTTGTCGTTTAAAGCCCAAGCAAATTTCTATCGAAAAAACAAAAGCTCCGATGCCGGGAATCGAACCCGGGTCTCCTGGGTGAAAGCCAGATATCCTAACCGCTGGACGACATCGGATTTGTCATAGTTGTGAATTTTACTGATATACTGATTATACTGATTAAATGAACCTTAATCCTACACTTTCTTCGTTCGACTTTTATCAAAATCATATAATAGTAATTAAATACGTAGAAATTATGTGAGATAAAGTTTATGTAATACGTACGGTGAAGCAGACGTGTGGTGAATAATTTATGAACATCGTCTGGAATTAGATATACTTAAAACACCAAATATATGTATACTAAGGTTAAGGTAAATTGTAGAAATATAACACTAAATACTACAATGCCGTGCAGTGTCTAAATACTGTTCTTGAAACATCATATATATCTATATTACTATAGTCAGTATATGATTATTAAGAAGTTACAATATAAACTCCATTCTGGTAATCATAACATGTATAATGTATTTAATTATGCTGCAGAAATGGTCAATGCCTAACAGACAACATTATAAAAACAAAAGACAAAATGAAGCATTAATAATTTTTTTATTATTAATTATTCAACCAAACGTTTATACACATTTACAAATTACACGTTCAAGAGTAACAAAGTACTTAGTCAGTAAGTAACATAACATTCCACATGCATCCTCGTGGAAAATTAAAGCTAAAATTTTAAATGAAAACAAGTGCTGAAGTGCATGATTAGTCGTCATTGTCATACCAAAACGTCAGATATTTCAAGTACATGCAGTTTAAAGAAAGAGGGATGACTTGTGTTTTTTTCTTGGATACTTTGACCCAATCATACTACAAAAGATATATTACCAACAGAAGAAAAAAAAACAGATAATACTGAAATGAGAGAGCTCTACGTGGCAATTACTCGTTTTGGGGTAACGTACGAGGAACTCCATCCATACTAATTTCTTCACAACATAGCGAATTGTATTTCTTTTAAAATTTAATTAAATTTCCTAGAAGATTTTCTTGTTAATCAATCAATCGAAAAAGAGAAAAAAGAAAGAAAAAAAAACTCAAAAAGAGAGACAACAAAGGTAAAACCGTAAAAGGAAACTTCTTCTCCAAACTAACAAGTCATCTCGACCCCAAGAACACAACACGTGTACCATTCTCTAACTTGCGCCGAAAGCCATCGTTCACAAATCTCTTTGAGCGGTGCTAACGTCCACCATCTCTCTAGCTGTCGCTTCTCAATCTTCTCTTCCTTCTCTTTTGTTTCTTCTCTCTCTCTCTCTCTCTCTCTCTCTATCTTTGTCCAACCAATCATTCCTATATATACGTTTCAGGATATATTTCTAATTTTAATCAAATATATAATTTATAACTAGCCGACATACAAAAAAAGACGTAAGTATATAAAGAAGCTAGAAGCTTGTCAATTGTTTACCTAAATCGCCTCTCGTCTTTGAGTTCCCATCGGATAGAAGATGATGAAAATGAAGAGTTTTCTTGGTTCTAGATTATATTCTTCCTCTACAAGAAAAGGTTAGTTTTCAAGAATTTTTTTAGAAGTTTGAATGATTTGGCTTCTCTTCTTCTCTTACATGTATTATTAGTTCTTGAATGATTTTTAGAATGTCAAAAAAAATTTCTGTGATGATTTTTTTTTCTCATTTTTTGGAAGAAACGATTCTGAAAATATCTGTCAATTGTTTTTGTTTTGTCAATGGAGCAGGAAAGTCCGAGAAGGAATGTTGTCGTAGCTTGACGTCGAAGCTAAGTGTTAATGAAGAGTACAAGGAAGCATTCAGAACGAACTCCTACTTAGAGATTCGGACAAAAGCAGAAGATCAATTAGGCGTTACATCCTGTAGCAAACTCTCTTCTTCTTCTTCGCCTTCTTCTTCGTCTTCTTCCCCTTCATCTTCAGATCTTAGCTTCCATTCACACTTCACCGATTACTTGCTCGACCCTCCTCAAGATACACTCGATGCTCTGATGCAAGACTCGAGTTTCAACGATCTTCTAGTTAAATTCTTCGACTTTAGCTCTGAAGCTTGCGACGTGTGTGAGTCTCTCCTTCATTCCATCCAACAAATCAAGATCAATCACAACAAAATCAAGAGAATTATCACGATTGGGAAAAGGGTTTGTAATGGTGCTAAAACCACGGAATTNTGATGAAAATGAAGAGTTTTCTTGGTTCTAGATTATATTCTTCCTCTACAAGAAAAGGTTAGTTTTCAAGAATTTTTTTAGAAGTTTGAATGATTTGGCTTCTCTTCTTCTCTTACATGTATTATTAGTTCTTGAATGATTTTTAGAATGTCAAAAAAAATTTCTGTGATGATTTTTTTTTCTCATTTTTTGGAAGAAACGATTCTGAAAATATCTGTCAATTGTTTTTGTTTTGTCAATGGAGCAGGAAAGTCCGAGAAGGAATGTTGTCGTAGCTTGACGTCGAAGCTAAGTGTTAATGAAGAGTACAAGGAAGCATTCAGAACGAACTCCTACTTAGAGATTCGGACAAAAGCAGAAGATCAATTAGGCGTTACATCCTGTAGCAAACTCTCTTCTTCTTCTTCGCCTTCTTCTTCGTCTTCTTCCCCTTCATCTTCAGATCTTAGCTTCCATTCACACTTCACCGATTACTTGCTCGACCCTCCTCAAGATACACTCGATGCTCTGATGCAAGACTCGAGTTTCAACGATCTTCTAGTTAAATTCTTCGACTTTAGCTCTGAAGCTTGCGACGTGTGTGAGTCTCTCCTTCATTCCATCCAACAAATCAAGATCAATCACAACAAAATCAAGAGAATTATCACGATTGGGAAAAGGGTTTGTAATGGTGCTAAAACCACGGAATTTAGCCATGAACAGCTCTGCGCTTTAATATTTCAAGAGCTTTCTAGATTTGCAGCGCTCAAGAACCCTTTGTGTTGTATCATCAACGAAGCTCGGTTTGGTATAGTTCACGATGCAAACTCGGATTTGCTCGAAAAATTGACAACCAAAAGGAGAAGAATCAGAAGAAAAGTCAGGTTCTTGAGTTTCTGCAAGAAGCTAGGAGGTTATAGCCTAGTGATTTCTCATAGCGCTATTGTCATTACATTAGTAATAATAGCTCTCCACAGCATACTCGGTGCTTTAGCAGCTCCTGCGTTGCTCGGTTTATGTTCTTTGGTTCTTTTGAGGAAGAAAGAAGCAAAAAGAAGCATGCATAAAAGCAAGAGACATACAACGTTAGAGAGGCTCGGGACACAAATCGATATAGCAGCTAAAGGAATGTTCATATTGATAAACGATTTGGATACATTGAGTAGACTTGCCGGGAGATTATGCGATGAGATAGAGCATAGAAAAACCGTGGCTGCGATGTGCGCAAAGAGTAGGAAGATTGAAGTGCTAAAGGAAGCATTGAGGGAGTTTAATGCACATGAAGAAAGATTCTCAGATCAATTGCAAGAGCTTGAAGAACATCTCTACCTCTGTTTCATCACTATTAACAGATCAAGAAGGCTAGTGTTAGCGCAAATCACGGGAAACTAGTTCTTGATTCGTTGATTCTTTTGGTTCATCATCAAAATAATATAAATACTTTTGTAGGGTTTATGAATTACTTGTTACTTTTGTAGGGTTTATGGATTACCTATTATGATATATATATAAAAAGTTGTAAGAATATCTTTCAAAGTTTTTTTTTTTTATGATTCAAATCAAACTGAGGCAATGGAAGCAAACTGTTGGTCATATCGATTATGTTTATTCTTTTTTTGTTTAATATAGTCTTTGATCTTGATTCAATCTTCTAAGTCTTTAAATTATACACTTGGTTCGGATTCTAATTTTTTTAATTTTGGTCCTAATAATGTTGAGAACGTATGTTAACATCGTTAATAATTGAGCCAAATGTATAAAATGCTCACAAGGAAAGTGATCTCTAATCGGTCACGAAATTTCAAAGGTAACCAATTGCTCATCCATTAACTTTACAAAATCTAGGAGGGTACTATATTGGTTCAAATGGTTTATGTGGCTTAGTTGATTTGGAAAAACTTACATGGGTACGTGATTGTAAAATATCCATATGAATATGAACTTCTAATAACTTGGGTATCAGGGTATACGTACGAATTATCATTTTTGCATCTCTAAAAAATTCTTTAAATCCGTTACTTGTATGTCAAAAAATATTGACATAAGTTCAATACATTTTAAAGATCATATTCCCAAAAGTAACATCATTTTGATAAAGTTAAGAACAAATAAAACAAGACAAGATTTAACTAAGATTTCCAAAGCAACATACATTTTTTTAGCTTTTCAAACTCTTATAAAGGTAAAGGCACATGTCTTGTAAGGATTGTACTTGATAAAAACTCTTTTGTCATAACTCAAACATACTTTATATAAACTTATCACCAAGTACAAATGTGTTAAATCTCCCTTTTGCTACGGAATCTTTTCGAGTTTGAAACATTCAAATACAATACATCTTTTATATAACCATATTTCCTCAAATAAAATTGGGTCTTCTGTATTAACAGACCCATCAAACAA
>NC_025698.1:9754296-9784562 GCF_000633955.1 Camelina sativa
CCATCGAGGTAAGCGTTTGATTGCCAATTAGCTCCCCAATTACGAGACATGGCTAACCAACCAGTCTTTGATCCTTTAATGGAGACAGATCTAATCGAACCTCCTCCTCCTACGTTTTGAATGTTCACTAGCTCGAAGTAGTCTCTTCCGTTTATTCTGAATCTCACTCCTCCTTTCTTGTAACAGCTTACTCTGTTTTTGAAAACAGAGTCTTTTTAGTTTAGAGATTAGAACAATTACAAAAATGGAAACCTAATCTAATTCATTTTGATAAAATCTAACCTTTGGAAAACGACGGGAACGATTCCACCTCTGTAAATACCGATCTTTTCCCAAGCGGGTTGAGCCATGTCGAAATGTTTGAGGGGCGGATTGCACCAACCACCGTTGTTGTTAGGCAGAGCAAAGTTTGGTGGGCAAAAGTTTGTGGCTGTGATAACAACGGACGCTCCTCTCTTGCACCACCGCGAGTCCGCAGCGTAATCGCACGTTATCCTATAGCATTCTCCGCAAGAAGCTCCGTCGTTAAACAGAGCCGTGCTTAGCGCCGCCGTCATTGTCCCGTACCCCGCCGAGTAAAGATCTCCGTAACCACAAGCTCCACCTGATTAAAGAATCAAGAAAATGATTAATCAGTTAAACCGAACGCTCCAAAATCCATCCATAAGAGTCAAAACCGTATGAAAATTTAAAGGAACTGTTGAGTTTACCCATTGTTCCAGAAGCGTCACTTCCTCCATAGAATGTGGCGTGACCATTAGTTAAACCAGAAGGCTTAAACGCATCAACCGTAATAAAAAGAGCGGCTAAAACCGCCAAGCCAGCTAGAGACTTTGACATGGTTGTAATGTTTCGAGTGAAGGAGAGAGAGATTATGATAAATGATGATGATGATCGAGTGAAGGAGAGAGAGTTGTTTAAATAAAGGTGGTAAGTGAGTGTTAAAACTATGTAGTAGCAACAAAACCTTACATGTGGTCTTATCTTTTATCTAGCCTGTGTCTGTGTGTATCTTTTATTTCTTTCTTTGTTTCTTAAAGGCAAATCTCCTACATGTGTATATTTGTAAGTAACAATATAAGTCCAAAAAAAGACAGTAGATCTGCAAACTCTGTTTGTAATATGCTGCAGATGGTTTTATATTCCACAAAATGTTCGTACAAACAGATTATATCGGTTACACTAATATTGCTTTGAACATATATATAGCATACTTTCTTTTTTCGCTTTGTTTTATTGTGGAGTTTAGAAAAAGAGACTTAAAACCAAATATTATCTTGATTTACTCATGGCCAGACGATTGTAATCCATAAGTTTTGTTTTTATGTTCGATGCAATGTTTTAGATACAGATCTTAAAAGTTAATTTGTAAGATTACAAGTTTTAAAGTAGCATGGTCACAATTGTATCATAATTTATTTCCATTATTTAGATTAATATCTTTTTAAATAACATCAAAACTAAGTGAATAAACTGGTTTGTTGTATACTATGCAACGCGGTGGATATTAAAATTTTAAATTAAAATGAATAAAAAAAATAAGAAGAAAGAAGACAAAGGATAGTTTTTTGTCTGTGATACGATCATGTGCAGGTTCATCGGTCACAAACTCACATGCTCTCTTTCTCCTACATTATTAGCAACAAGCCAAATCCTTTTAATTAGTATTATTTATCGGTTTAATTGTCCCGAAAGCTTGATTTCCAATCTAAGTTGAGGAAGATCACCGTCACGTCGTCGTTTGTCCCAGTGATAAGTACAAGATTAAGGACATGAGGAGCTTGTTTAGATTTAGTTGTGGAGTAAAATTTATCTTATGCCATTACAAGTTAAATGATTATAGTATGCCAATTACATTGATGGTATGGATTAAATAGTTGGCAGTTGTAGCAATCAAAGAGCCCGGGCATTATTTTTCTACTGTTTTATTTTTGTCATTATTAAAGTTAATGAACCGAACAACAAATACCAATAATTAAAAGCATAACATGAGATTGTTTTATTCAAGAAAATGATACCTAGTTTGGCAGAAGTAGACTAATGTTTCAATTACTTATTAATGGCTATACACATGTCTTGTTTTGATTCTCTAGATATTTATGAGTGTGCTTATCTATCATTTAATGGTAAAATACGAATGCAGATTTATATGGTATGCATCGCCTGGAGATGATAATATTTCCACATGGTCCATGTTCTAATAATGACCCACCTAATACAGCTAGCTGAAAGTGTTCAATTCTTAAAATGCGAAAATCTCCCAAACACCATTAAACGAAGTTGTAAAGATTCCAATCTTCTGAAACCAACAATATAAATCTCTTTTCCTAAAATTAAACCAAAGTAATATAAAGGTTCCGGAGGATAAAAATCCTCAATAAAACACTTAGAACGATGAGCAGGGCACAAAGTAAACTTGTGAATCGGAAAATAAAACCAAAGACAGGTTGAGATTAAACTCTATCAGAAAGAGATTTACCTTCGTCTAAAAATCATCGTCATCTTCCTCTGCCATATGCTTAGCAAGCTCTTCTTCTTGTTGCTTCCTCTCTCTCCTCTTTTCATCGCTTTCTTTCTCTTTGTGAGTGTTCGGGGGAAACCTCAATGCTCTGATTGCTTCATTATGCATGTTGAGGCAGAAAGCAATTCTTGAGTTGAATGCAGTTTGTGGCTCATTCGTCGAGTAGATGTCCCCAGTTTCTTTAGAGATCATGCATCCGTTTTTGTGATCGATTGTCGCATCAATTGCTCCATCACGAATGGCCTTTGCCACGATGCTTTCCGCATCAGCGACAGGGTTTTCGGAGTTGAGCCTCAGCTTTTTGGCAACGTCGGGTAAAGAGATTCTGGAGTATGCAATACTTATATTACGCAATCCAGTCCTGATGACATTGTGGCGGAGTCTCACAATGAGATTGTGCGTTCTGTCTTGAGCAAATGTGTCCAAGAACTTCTCCTGGACTGTCCTAAAGAGCTCCAAGTCACCAATCCTAACCGCCTGCAAAACCAAAACAGAGTTTTAATAGTATGCCTCAGATCAGAGTCAGTATATTTGCATCATATATCTCTATAAAGAAGCAGTAAGCAGACAGAAATCCATGCTCTCTATAGTTACAAGTTGCAGAAAAAAACAGCAGCAAAAAACTGTGTCACAAGAGACCAACAAGTAACAGAAGAGGGTCTAGGGCACTAAAATTAGGAATGGGTTTAAAGATAGGGGTTTAAGTAACTCATGCTAATCCCAGTTAGGTTATCCGCTCATACAATAATTTAAACAGGTCACAGCAGCAAGATTATGAAGGTGGACTCACATTGGTAAGCTCGAAGTAAGGCCTGAGGGCCTTCTCCATTCCCTTTTGAGTGAAGATTGACCGTTCTGGTATCTCACCCAGCAGCAGACGAACCAGAATTGCCCATTTATTACATTGAACTCTGAAGCCCAAAGCTGCTATAGGGGCTTTCCTGGCAGCCTGAAGAAGGCTCTCTTTCGCATCAGTATACTCGAGCTGAATGGTACGGATCTTCCCGAGGTAGAACAGGTACCTACAAAACTGCAAAGTATATTGTTTGAGATTAGTCCTCTTGCTGGTTATTCTTTTGAAGCTGTAACAATGGAAGGATTAAAACACAGAACAAAATTCATATGTCGCAAAGAAAAACACAAGATAGAACGGCGGTAATGGCAAGAGGTGATGTCAGAAGTATAAAGAGGACAGCAAAACGGACACTACAAGTAAATTTGCAAATGAGAAAAAAAAAAATTCTCTGGACAGATTGCAGAAGTCGCATTGGAGATCTCATACACATATAGAAATCTAGAGAACCGAGAAAACTAAGAGTATGAAGGTATAAGCAAGGGCTACCTGTTGGTTTGAATGTGCCTCAAAACGAGGTGCCTTTGACCTGAGCTTCTCCGCCTGGTCATAGAGGTTGTAATGTAGATAATTACGTAGCAACAGGTTCAGAAGTGTTTCCTGCATTCAACACGATACCTTGGATAAAGAAGCAAGTAACAGTTTCAAGGCAATGAATGCAGACTGCATGAGCTAAACAAAGACATACCTGGCCCAACTCGTCGTGGCGAAGCGTTGCAGAATGATGCAACGCAAGAAGAGTACTGCAGGCACAAAAAAATCAACCAGATTATTGACTTTTGAGCTACTGATTAATATGATGTGTAAGACCAAGTACAAAACTTAAACAATCAGTCTTTCAGCTACTAACCCGCGAATTTCAGCAAGATCACCGGTTTGCTCATAACTCAAGGAATAGTAAAAGTAGAGTCTTGATGCAATCACATCAATGGTCCGTCGGTTGACGTTCTTGAGACGAGCGATGCTAGCTGAAGAACAAGCTTTGGCCTAAGAGATGATTAAAAGAAATCATGAAACTAAAACCACAACAGAAAACGTAACTTATGAAAAAACACAAAGAGGTCGCAGCAGTTACCTCGTTGTACTTCTTCTGATCAATCAGAAAAAGAAGAACAATGAAGTAGCAGTAAATCTCGAGCTCTAGAGGTAGGTGCTTAGAAGGAGCAGCTTGTGTAGCCGATGAAGCTGTATCAACTTCCATGTCATGTTCATCACCCTAAACCATTAAAAATTCGAATTTCAGTCTCTAAGCCAGTTCTAATTCAGAGAACAACATCAAAAGAACCCCATAACATGAATCTAAACTCCCTAAAGCCAGACGCTAATAGGAACAATCGAAGTGAAGAACCAAAACCCATAAAATACCTTAGGAACAAAGGAAGAGAGGCGAGAGTGAGCTTCGGATCCTGGAACCAAAGCGAAATCCAGGAAAGAAGAGAGCACAGAGCCGGTGAGTTTACGCCTAAGCCCAATAGTGAGACGCACAGCACGAGCAATACGACGGACCTCCTTGGTATACAACCCAGTATCGATCAATGCTGCAATCTCCTTCAAATCTGGGGAAAAAAGAAGTGTGAAACCAATCAGAAAACTTAGCAATTTGGGAAATCTAAATCACGAATTGAAGTGTCTATAGATCGAGATTTTACTCTGCATAGTTGAGGTAGAAGAAGAGATGATAGATTGAGAAGGGGTATGGTTATCTTTCATCTCCACGTCCTGAGTCATCTTTCCCCAAATCTCTCTCGCTTACTCTCTTCACACAAAGACAAAAAATAAGGTTAGGGTTTTTTGGAGAAGTGTGTGCAACTAAGCCGGATGAGATTTCACGGGAGGATTCTAGCAATTAGTTGACTTGAGGAAGACGAAGAGAGGGGAGGGAGAGAGAGCTTACTGAATTGACAAAACGTAATTCGCCGGGAGAATGAAGACGGATCAGATTTGAGGAGGACGAGCTGATTGATGCTGCTTGAGAGTTGGGACTCTTTTCTTTCCAAAGTATTATTTTTCTTTTTGTTCAAGACAGCTTTTTTATATATTGCCATATATAAACTTTAGTAGGGAAATAAACATCGAAGGTCGTTGTAGTATAGTGGTAAGTATTCCCGCCTGTCACGCGGGTGACCCGGGTTCGATCCCCGGCAACGGCGATAACTTTTTTTGATAATTGGACCTGACTTATTCGGTTATTCCGTGGGCCTTCTTCTTTGAGTAGGCCCAAAACACAACCGGCGCAAGCCGTGGGTAATTTTTTCTTTTTGGTTTCAATATACGTTGGAGTTACATTTTTTTTTTTTAATGCTTATGATGTTACTTCTAAATTTGTAATCTTTTTCTGTTGTTAAAATATAATACCAATGGAAAATGCAATGCCAGAAAGTTGAAGATATAGATCACTTCTTGTCCGATTGTGTGTAATTTGCGAGCTGTATCCATGTCTCTTGCGTATGAAACATATACCATAAACTTATCCAACACTCGAAACAGAGACAAAACTAGAAAACTGATAGAAATTAGAAGGAACAAAAACTGGAATCATCCAAGACGGCGTCCATAAATAAATGAACATATATATAACTTAAACGGCAACATGAACGAGAGATTATTCTACGGAAATAAGTTGTTTTGACGAAAAGGAGACAAAAAAACATGAGAATGTAGAAACGACCCAAGTCCATTCAATGACCCTGGTCACTCAAGCAGCAGCCTGAATTGGTGCTCCATTTGATCTGTTGAATCCACCACGGCCTCCTCCTCTTCCACGGCCTCCTCCCCTTCCACGGCCACGTCCTGTTCCAACAAGTTTTAAACCTTAAGAACTAATGACATAAGTCAGTCAACATTGTGTATTGAGAAAACAATAGTGTATAAACATACCACGACCCTGAGGTGGAGGAGGGTACTCTGCTGGAGCACCATAATTGTATCCATATTCTGCTGGAGGACCATCTTGTTGAGCTTCATAGTGAGCTGGGGGACCATTGTAACCTCCTCTTCCACGACCACCACGTCCTCCTCTCCCACGCCCCCGTCCTCTGCCATATGACCGGTCCTGCTCCCTACCACCATCGTCATACTCATTGTTCACATACCCGTTTCCTGGCAATTACGAAAGAAGAAATAGCACAATCCAATCAAACCCTTGTCCACAAATCACAAGCAAAAATGCTAAGGTGAAACTAAGATTTGGAAAGAAAATTTCTAAAGGCAATCCTACCTCTGCCGCCTCGTCCCCTTCCTCCATCATCATACTCATTGTTCGCATATCCGCTTCCTGGTAAATTCGGAAAAAAATTAAGAAATAGCACAATACAGTCAAACCCTTATCCACAAATCACATGCAAAAAAGAGAGAGTGAAAATAGGATTTGGTAAGGAAAAATTGCTGAAGATATGCTACCTCTGCCACCTCTTCCCCTTCCTCCATCATCATACTCAGCATTCACATATCCATTACCTGGTAAGTCCAAAAAGGAGTTAGCACAATCCACGCAAACTCTTATCCACAAACCCATGCAAAAGCTACGGTGAAACTAAGATATTACAAGAAAAATTGCAAAACTAATCCTACCTCTGCCGCCTCTTCCCCTACCTCTTCCTCCTCTACCTCTTCCTCCTCCTCTGCCTCTAGGAGATCCCTCTACAAAAGAGAGCTAAATTAGTAACTTAAAAAGGACAGCAGGGATAGAAGCTTGGAAAAAGTTCATTACGAGTGAAACTATAAATACCTCGTCCTTCATAGTCAACTTCAACCTCAGCTAATGGCTTCACCATCTCAATAGGAATGGGACACTGGTACCTGTACCATCATTTAATAAGATATAGTATTAGCATTGGCTTGGTTTTAAAAAGCGCGCTTGTGGGGCGCCATGACGCGTTGCGCACTGCTGTGAGGAGATGAGGGAAACAGGACACTATGGCAAGGCGATATCCATGATGCGAGCGAAACGATGAGCCATAGCCGATGCGACCATTGCCTATGGCGAGCGCAACATGGTTTATGGCTCAAAGGTAAAAAATCATTCTGTAATATAGTAGTTTACTTATAAATCAAACGTATATTTGATTTTCTGAATAATATCTTTCATTATTGATTTTATGTAATCAAAAATCTTTGATTTGATCATTTTTTTCACCCATTATATACGAAAACCCTAGTTTATTTAGTCTTGTCATCTCTTTCATTCACGAGTCCTAAACGTGAAGACGTCAATCGGCTTTACTACACGTCTACAACTACTGCAAAAGGTAATCATCTACTAATCGAAACTGTTGTATACTTGTATTGGTGGAGGAGAGCTCTTTCAAGATACTATTTTGGATCGTGATGACTATGAGTTTGAGAATACTCAATTCGATTAGAGCCTTAGTGGTTTACTGGGTTTAAGAACTATCTCTGTTTTTTTTTTGTTTTAACTTTCTTAGTTTCTTTTGAGATGGATTGGATTGTTTTATGCTAGTTTATTCTAAAGTTTTAATAAGTTTCAGCAGAAAACCTCTTATTTTCTTTCTTCTAAACATCAAGTGCCTCATATCCATGTTGCGATGCGCCGCATGCACCATGGTGTATGGCACATTAACAGGATGTTTGTGCCACAGTGCGCTTTGCGCGATTTAAAACCAAGAGCATTGGAGACAATGTACCTCTCGAGACAGACAACTGCTTTGAGACACAAAGAACAAAATATCCCCAGATAAGAGAATGGATCTAGAAACTCACCCAACTGAGGATGTGTTCAACTCTTCAGTCGAAAGTGTTATGGTAATCATCGACACATGCCTTGTGGTCTCAATTCTTCAGGGGAAAAAAAGTTAAGGTTTAGTAAATAACAAGTCGAGGTAACAAAATTAATAATACAACATGGAGAAGTGAGTACCCGCAGCACAATGAAAACAATAAAATTGATACTAAAGTCTAGTTGACCACTTACGGAAGAAGGCCTTCCTCTGTAGGTTCATAGGTATCTTTAATGTCCGTGGATCCAATAGATGTGATCTGATGAAGACCAGGAATCCTTCTCTGCATCAACAACAATCACAACAAAAGTCTCAGAAAACAATGGAACTCCCCTCTCTGCAAGCAACAAACAGACTAAAACCCCAAAAGAAAAAAATACCTTAATAAGCTCAACAATGGTCACACTCTTGTTGATAGCTCTTCCCATAGCCTTGAAGATAACTTCATTCGATTTTTTCTCCTGTTAGAAATAACAACACAACTCCTATTATTAAAATTTAAACGTATGAAATTGATCAAAAGCACAAACATGCATCCACTCCCAAGCCGGAAAAATCTCGATTTTGAACTTCCAATTGAATGTATTATATAGACCATCTACAAGAACATATATAATACCAGAACCTCTTCTATACACTATGAATATCAAACCAAATCCAAAGGAAATTACTCTACTGTCGAAGAAATATTCAAAACCAAAACAGATTCAGCGAGGAAACACAATTACCTGAAGAAGAGCCATCGCATAGGTGATGTAGTTCCGTGCCCTACCCATACTGGTGATACGAATCTCATTCTCAGCAATTGGTGTATCAGCCTTAGGCTTCTCCACTCTCTTGTACCTATCCATCTGGAAACAAAAACCCCCACCGAAAGCAAATACAAAATCAGAATACAAAAAACCAGCGATGGAAAACTAGGGTTACTCGTTCAATCCACACGATTAGAAACAGGGGTTTTTAAAAAAAAAACTTAGAATCTATCCAGTAAATTTGCTTCAATGCTTACCTTGTTCGACTGTTCTGGTTAGATCTCCCGAAGAAACCCTAGAAGATTTTGGATAAGGGATAACTGTTTGGTGTTCGCCCAAGGAATTGGACGAGAGATTTTAATATACTGTTTCGTTTCGGTTTTTTTGTTTATTTAGTTTGGGGTACGCCCTAAAGAGACGGTTGTTTGCAGGCGCCTCTCTAATATATAACAGCCGCACAACCTCTCTTCCACACACCCATGCACCAGTGAACTGCCCTAATTGATTTCCGGTTTGATTTTTTAAAAATTTTAAACCGGTTCAATTCGAACCGAGGATAAGAAGACCAGCGATAACCATGGATATCTTTTCTCCACCCTCTCTCTCATTCTTTTTTTTTTTCATCTCAGTTACAAACAGAAAACTTATGGTTAATGCATTATAAAATTAGTTTATGATTACTTGAACTATACAAAACATGAGTAGCATTTTGAAGAATCTTGTATGTTTATTATACCTTAAGCTGCAAATTAAGACGGTTGGAAACATACAATATAACAATAGAGATTGATGCTTCTGGATTTTTTAGACTATAACATATACTATTAGTGTCTGTAATACATTTTCTTCTCTTTCTCCAAAGATGTCTTAAATTTATATTAGAAAAGTATTACATTAAGACATGACGACATCTTTAAGACCCTCTCAAATTTATCTGTTATTTTTCTATTGGTTTCAACTCTATTATAACTTTTTTTTTAAATTAATCTAATTTAGACACTCTCCATTTGTATCACCAAGATGCTCCAATGGTCTTCTATTTTTTTCTCTATAATAAAGATTTTATTATAGAGAAAAGTGTCTAAATTAGATTAAATTAGATGTGAGAATAGAAGTGGGTTGGAGTAAAACTCACTTCTATTATAAAGATCTCTATTATAGATAAAAAAAATAGGGAAAACCATTGGAAATGGTCTAAGTACACAAATATATATATATACGTAGGTGTAGGTGGGAGTTTGGCACAACATAGAAATTACAACTAATAAGATGAATGCGTGAGGACTGAAAGGAAGGTGTCTCGTATGTCTACTTCGTGTGGTTTAAGCAGTCTATTTATTGTGGTTCATTTACCTAGGTCAATAAACTCATATAGTAAAACGTTGTAATTTAAATTCATATATTGATCAACTTATAATTTAAAACATAATAAAAAACCTAAAATTCAAATATTTAAGATGCACGATATTATTATCAAATGCAATATATTAGATTTATTGCTAAAATGGTAACAAATCTAAGACGGTTTAACAAATATATAATCTTATGGTCCAATATGACAAGTTCACATATATTTTTAATTTGAAAAAGTATATTAACAAAAAATAATTAAAATCTATGTAAAATATAAGCAAAACATAAGTAAAATATTTTGATGTACACAAAAAAAACTAAAATAATAATAACATGTTAATTTATGTTATTTTTCAGAATAAAATAGCAATTATGTAATAACCCTAATAAGGCACATGCTACCACCTAGTACATAAGAAAAAAGGTCACCTAACCATTAGGATCAGATTACCGAAGCTAAATAAGACCAAACGACCACTAAGTATATTACCTAGGTAGAATCAAACGAGCACTAAAGCAAAGCTTAGCTAAGACCAAAGAATAGATATTTTGGATGATATGAGTTTTTAAAACTTGTAGGCTATCAGAAACCACTTCATTGTAAATTCTGCTTATATAGCCGAGACATGATGATGGAATATGGATGATGAGAGCTTTGATGGGTTGAGTGGTTGAAGGGCGCTAATGATGTATGGGACGATTTCGAGTTTGGCTTCCAGCTGCAGGAGTAGAGAGAGAGAGAGTGTGGCAAAGAAACAGTGCAGCAGCATCCAAATATCATTTATCTATATATATTAGGTAATAACCCACACATAAATCTATGCAGATAAAATTAGTGTTATAATTAAAATTATTTTTGAGGATCTAAAATTTGTTTGTGTAAAAACAAAATATATAACCCATGAGAATATGTTTAGATCAAATTTGTACTATGTATCAACTAAATATATATCATTCTTTCTTCGATCTATGCAAAAAAAATTATTTTGTTTAAACTTTTTTGGTGTAAGAATATGTTTCACCCGTGAAATATTATACCAACAACATTAAATAAATCATATAATAATAATTATTGTGATAATTTTATTTTGTAAATTTTAAATATGTGAATAGTAATCAGTTTTTTTTAATAGGTGAATAAATTCGGGTTTTGAAATTTTTTTAGATCTAATAATGTTATAATAATTAAATATGTTATAAAAATGATTAAAGTATATTTTAAAATTGATATGTTTGATTTTTTTAATTAATTGAAAATGAATATTCCTTAATCATTCAATAGTAATTATATGTAAATATCCATAAAAATGAAAGCAATAAATTCATTGGTGTCTCGAACTCTCTATCGACGACACATCATCATTTTCTTGAGAATGCTTCTCTATTAACTAGGTTTTACCCCGTGGTACACCACGGGTCTATTATTTTGTTGATATATATACTGTTAACGGTTGTAGGTAGAGTTTTGTAGAAACTCTTGATTCACAAATTGAGAATATACATTTTACGATTTGTTAGTTATGATTTAGAAATGAATGATCTGGCATATTCTTATTATGATTCTCAATTGATATTATTGGATTAATAGTGTACATTTAAATCTAATAAGATCTTACCAAATATGTAATCGTTTATTAAACGCAAATTAGATATTTCCTAAGATGTATTTATTTTGAATTAGTTGTTATATTATAGGGATGTGATTAAGAGGATGTGATTACATAATTTGGGTTATCAATTTTTTTTGTCAAACTCGGTCCTAAAAATTCGGCATGCAAATTAGATATTTCCTAAGATACAATGAGCATTAATTGGCATTAATTGGATGTAAATAAGTATGCTATGAATTAAAAACCGGCCCAAAATATTTGGCAATCTTAAGGAGGATCCGGATAATTGAATTGGTTATATTTTTAGTTAAAAACCCGACCGAAGTTGGCAAAAAGTGATGACACCCTATTGTACTCCAAAAATATATTCCGAGCTCTATATGTGGATATACTTGTTTGGTTAGAAATATCCTAAGACAATTTTTAATATATATCCGTTTATAAAAATTCAAATCACATTATATGCTGAAAAATCTAAAATTTTATTAACTTTATGTATTAAATAGTAATTAAAATAATTAAATATAAGATTAAATAAAAATAAAAGGAGAATTATATTTTAATCTAACATATTGATTTAAATTAGATAGATTTATTTTAGAAAATTAATATTATCAAATAAGGAAATGATTGTGTTTGGTTGTAAGGATTGTGTAGATGTTAGTTGAGACTTGTTTGGATACAAAGATAAGAGAGGATGACACAAAAATGTACTTAAAAAATGTTAAGATAGATATATAGGAGATAACTAGATATTCATCCATGGTACACCGCGAGAATATATTTATTAAATTAAAATATATAAAAATTAAGTTGCATTTATTTGTTTTTATATATATTTAGTTTTATCATTGGTTATAATCTGTAATCAACAATTTTCTTTTATATATGCGGAATGATATAATTTTAAACAAATCATATGCACGTATATTATTGTTATTAGTTAAAATAAAATGAGATAATTTTATCAATGTTTGATTAGAAAAATATGTTAAAAGATTTTTTTGAACCTACACTCCTTGAATAAAAAAACATCATTAAAAATAGTCATTTTCTAAGTTATAGAATTACAAAAATTTGAAACTTCATATCTATTAATTATATTAGTTTCATTGAAAATATTAAATTAAAGATAAAATAGGAAATCAAATAAACTAAATAAAAAATGGCTAAAGAACTATTCACGGACAAAAAAATCTTGCTATCCTTTCATTTCCATTTATTTTAATTCAATCTTATAGGAGTAATGAATTAAAACTTGTTCTTGGAAAGAATCATAGGCAATCAAAAATAAAAATTATAATAAATAGAATTATTATGATTTCCATATACCATCACCAATAAAACCATCACCACCACCGTAGATAAATAAGATATCTGTCACCGTTAAGAACCCAATTATCCAAAATAAAAATCAATACCGTTTATAATTACCACTACCACTAAATGATACTCTGCCGGAAAATAATATTACCACTTGCTCTGATTTCGTTTTTGTTATAATGTATAATCTTGTTATAAATAATATTACCACTTGCTCTAATATATAATCTTGTTATGAACATGGTAAATTACTAACATCGATTATTAATATAATTACAGAGTTTGAAAGTTAGTTCAAGAAGAGATTGATAATATGTTCTCAAGCAGGAGCAAAACATTGTCGCAAGTGATAACTTCTAAATTAATGATTCAGATAGGAGCGTTTAATGAAGAAGCAACGTTCGATTTCATATAGGACACATGAAAAAGGTTAGTACCTCCATTTATCCCTGATAGTAACAAACTTTAGGATTAAGAAAGCATAATTAGGTGGATACATGATCTTTATAACTCGATTGCTACACAAACATAAAAATTAGAACTAAAAAACAAAAATTATCATAAAGTAACAAAGATTAACAAAACAATATTATAGACGATAAAATGTAATTCAGACGAAGATGATAAAAAATTGTCATTAGAGTAATTAAATTTTGCTTGCTTTTGCTATAGAGGAAGTGTTTATCGTGTTTGGTTAGCTTAGATGTTGAGTCTTATTTATAGTATTTTGAGAGGGTTTTGGGTTAGTAAGAGCTAAAATCTTGATGATCAAGTTGATAACATCTTCACCAAATAACAGTTTTGAAACTAAATTAATTGGTTTAAACATATATAATAGAATATGTTTGTAATATGCTAGTAACGTTCATTGTGACAATATATTACAATTTCTAAAAAATGAATAAAACAGAATTTGAAACCAAGCCTTAGCAATATATGGGAAGATCTAATATTGGTTTCCTTTTCTGCAGATATTTCGAAAGTAAACTAATGTCGATTGTTTGTTTGGCACCGAGTCTTAGCAATATATGGGAAGATCTGATCAGAGAAAATAAGAAGAGTAATAAAGATCTGATTGCCTTATATATAAATCATATATGTAGGTAAGATATTTTAGGATAATCGTATATAGAAATAAATATGTAATTAAATGGAGCAAATTTTTTGGAAAAGAATCGTATATTACCACTGATTTTGTATTGAAAGCATGATTTTAATCAAAAATCGGAAACTTTATCATATTTTAATAAATAGTAAATTATAAATTAAAAAATATTTAATGTCAATGACATTCTTTGTAAATAGGTGTGAACTTAGGATTTATTTTATAAATGTCTCCAAAATGTATATATAAGATTAATAAATAATTTTGTTGATGTTGTAAATAGATATTTTCTCTTGTTGATTCAGGGAAACCTATTCCCTTGGTCAGTCTATATAATTTAAGAACATTATGATGCTTATTATTATATAAATCAATAAATTGTTTATTTTCTAAAACTTTCCTATGGTAACTTTTCAAAAGTTCACCTTATCTATACAATTCTTGAACTATGTGGTTTCTCTTTCTCTTTACTTTCAACTTCATTTATGTATATCTCAATTCCGGTGATAAAAACCTAGCCATAGTTTGCAGAATGAATGCAGACAGTTTTGGCTCGGTTATAGTCTTTTGGTACCCTGATCAAGATCCGTTTAAAGTTATTTTTCAGAAGCTTTTTGACACCAACAATATCGCATTTTATATATATAGTGTCACTAGAAATCTGTTTTTTTTTTTCTCTTCTTCTTTTTAGTTTTTTGGGTGGGCTAAAGAAATTCCACATTGTGTAAAAGAGAAAACATAGCAAATCGGACTGATGACTAACTACATCTCACCTAGCTACTACTCTCGGGTTACCAATCCTAAAGACCAAACAATAGTTGGAATGTTGGATTTGAGACTTAAAACTTTTTGTGCCATTAGAAACCACTTTTCATATATTTTTAAAATTACTAAAATTATTTTTTTTTCATCTAAATTGTTCCACATACACATTACTCCTCCTCCTTAGTCAATCAGTAAAAAGATAGAGCAAATGAAAAATATTGAATCTCTATCGCTTCCCTTTTACTTGCTGCACATTGCGCTACTACAAGTACAAACCACCTTTTTTACTAAATATTTTTGTAAAAAGTAAAATAGTATCACATACACACGACTTCTAGGAGAATCTTACTAGACTATGCAATTTTGTAAAAGTAAAAGTAATATGAACATGTATGAGACTGATGCTTGGATTTTTTAGACTAAAAGTACAAATATATATATATATATATATATATATATAGGTGGGAGTTTGGCACAGCATAGAAATTACAACTAATAAGATGATTGCGTGAGGAATGAAAGGAAGGTGTCTGGTATGTCTACTTCTTGTGGTTTAAGCAGAGGATCGATGGTGTCTCTCCATCCTTCATAATCTTTGGGAGAACCAGCACCAGGAAGCTCGAACCCATTCACGTAGAAGGTTGGTGTCGCAGAGACTCCTCTTGAGACGCTATACTGCAATGAGAACAAAAGCAACACAATTAATTATGGAGTGGACACTAGTTGTTATTATAATAGCTCTAATGAGTAATGACAGAAGGTAAGCTACTAGAATTCAAGCTATGGAACCCGAAATTCGTCTACTGCACTACTAGTAGATCAATATGACTGGTGACTATGTAGTGAAGGATCCCTATCACTCCATTTGGTTTATCCAATTGACGATATGAGCACAAATACAGAGGACAAAATCGAATAAACAATCTTAAAATACCTAGACTAGTGAAAATGTCTTTTAAGTATTTAAAATTTGAGAAGGGGGGAAAGCTCTCAAGGGATCTCACCTTGAAGGAAACCCTAGTGGCAAGATCAGATTTTGAGTTGCTGAAGCCAGATTTAAGAGGAGAATAAAATGAGTTTCCCAATGTAACTGTTCCAAGCTTGATTAATTTGTCCACAACTGCAGGTCTTGACATGAGTTGTGTTTGCGAGTTGTAAAACAATGCCTGTTGAAGCAAATTTCAATGAAGAAGTCACATGTACTGATCACAAACAAACATATAAAACACGGCGAGAAATGGAGTACACATATAAACATTTTCACTTGAAAAAAACAGAACCGCAGGATTTTACATTTTTCTCTGTTTAATTGAAGCTTTTTTTTTTTTTTTTTTATATACACTAATCAGACCTGATGCTTGAAGATCCCTCCCAGCAAGTTAAAGGTGGCATTGGCGTTTAAGGTATTGACGATGTGTAAGGCCCGAGATGCTACAAATGCATTGTCATGGAAGCTGCAAAATATCCAAAACCCCCAAAGCTTTCAATCACACAACAGATATGGCAACATAAACGATATCTGCTACTTCCTCAAACTACTTATCAATTGAGTCCATCACAAATATTTATAACATGCATAGATTTAGTTCAACATCGAATTACTAAAATCTCTCTCAACACCTAGCAAAAAAAGAAATTGAAAGGAAGAGAAATAAAACACTGACGGCAAAGGAATGAGGTGAAGAACAAGAGCAACGCGAGATCCATAGTGATCAATCGCTAGCTTTAGTGGCTCCCAAGCGTCTCTACAATCCGGGCAAACCGGGTCAAAATACGCCTCGATAAGTATCGTATCCGGTTCAATCTTCCGACCCGGTGGATACACGAATCCGTCACGCCTCACCGGAGGTATCAGCTGCGCTTGTACGACAGCTCCAACGAAGAAGACAACGAACACCATACCCGTTCGAATCATCATCATCCTCATCCTCATCCTCATCCTCATCGCTCTCTCTGTAGATCAAATTTCTCAAGAGAAAGAGATTATAAATCTCGGAGTAGATAGATTCAACGGCCAAGATTATACTATTTACTCCTTCATCTTCAGCCGTTGATTTCTGATTATGATGACGTGGAAGAATCTGGTGACGTAGAAGGTGATTAAAAAGGTTAAGCGGGAATAATTATTTTATTTTAGTTTTTAGTTAAGTAAAATGACAACAACGAAACAAGTTCTTCCACTGATAGTGCAAATCCCTCAATCGATCGTTGGGTTCTTGGGATCTTCTTCATCTCTTTGGTCTTCTTCGTTATCGAAGACGGCGCAAGCCCATGCTCGTATACTCAAATCCGGAGCTCAAAACGATGGCTATATATCCGCCAAACTCATTGCTTCATACTCCAACTACAATTGCTTCGACGATGCTGATCTCGTCTTACAATCGATTCCGGATCCTAGTGTTTACTCTTTCTCTTCTCTTATATACGCTTTAACCAAATCCAAGCTTTTCTCTCAATCCATTGGAGTGTTTTCTCGGATGTTCTCTCATGGGTTGATTCCGGATACTCATGTTCTTCCGAATCTGTTCAAGGTTTGTGCTGAGTTATCTGCTTTTAATCTGGGTAAGCAGATACATTGTGTATCGTGTGTTTCTGGGTTGGATATGGATGCGTTTGTTCAGGGGTCTTTGTTTCATATGTACATGAGGTGTGGTAGGATGGGTGATGCACGCAAAGTGTTCGACAGAATGTCTGGGAGAGATGTTGTGACTTGCAGTGCTTTGCTTTGTGGCTATGCGCGAAAGGGTTGCTTAGAGGAGGTGGTTCGTATCTTCTCTGAGATGGAAAAATCAGGTATTGAGCCTAATATTGTGTCTTGGAATGGTGTTCTTAGTGGGTTTAATCGTAGTGGGTATCATAGGGAAGCAGTGATAATGTTCCAGAAGATGCATCATATGGGTTTTTGTCCAGATCAGGTTACGGTTTCAAGTGTTCTTCCTTCAATTGGAGACTCTGAGATGCTGAATTTGGGGAAGCTGATTCATGGATATGTGATTAAACAGGGTCTACTCAAGGATAAATGTGTCATCAGTGCAATGATTGATATGTATGGCAAGTCTGGCAATGTCTATGGAATCATAAAACTTTTCGATGAAGTTGAGATGATTGAGACTGGGGTTTGCAATGCGTACATTACAGGGCTATCTCGAAATGGTCTTGTTGACAAGGCACTTGAGATGTTTGAGCTGTTCAAGGAACAAAAGATGGATCTTAATGTCGTGTCATGGACTTCAATCATAGCTGGGTGTGCACAGAACGGGAAAGATATCGAAGCCTTGGAACTGTTTAGGGAAATGCAGGTTGCAGGGGTGAAGCCAAACCGTGTAACAATCCCTTCGATGCTTCCAGCTTGCGGAAATATAGCAGCTTTGGGTCATGGGAGATCTACTCATGGATTTGCAGTTAGGGTTCACCTTTCGGATGATGTTCATGTAGGGAGTGCTCTGATTGACATGTATGCTAAGTGTGGAAGAATCAACATGTCTCAGATTGTCTTCAATATGATGCCTACAAAAAACTTAGTTTGCTGGAATTCTTTATTGAATGGATATTCTATGCACGGGAAGGCCAAAGAAGTCATGAGCATATTTGAATCTCTTGTGAGAACTAGGTTAAAACCTGATTTCATCAGCTTTACAAGTTTATTATCATCATGTGGCCAAGTAGGTTTAACAGATGAAGGATGGAAATATTTCAGCATGATGTCAGAGGAATATGGGATTAAACCAAGGTTGGAACATTATTCTTGCATGGTAAACCTTCTTGGACGTGCAGGCAAGTTGCAAGAAGCGTATGATTTGATAAAGGAGATGCCTTTTGAGCCAGACTCTTGCGTGTGGGGAGCTTTGCTAAATTCTTGCAGGCTTCAAAACAATGTAGATTTAGCTGAAATTGCAGCAGACAAGCTTTTCAATCTAGAACCTGAAAACCCAGGGACTTACGTTCTTTTGTCCAATATATATGCGGCTAAAGGCATGTGGACAGAAGTAGACAGTATTAGAAACAAGATGGAGAGTCAGGGACTGAAGAAGAACCCGGGATGCAGCTGGATTCAAGTAAAGAACAAAGTGTACACGCTTCTAGCTGGTGACAAATCCCATCCGCAGATAGATCAAATAACAGAGAAGATGGATGAAATTTGCGAAGAGATGAGGAAATCGGGTCACCGCCCAAATTTGGATTTTGCTCTGCAAGATGTGGAGGAGCAAGAGCAAGAGCAGATGTTATGGGGACACAGCGAGAAACTAGCAGTAGTTTTCGGTCTTCTGAACACACCGGACGGTACGCCTCTTCAGGTCATAAAGAACCTTAGGATATGCGGCGACTGTCATTCAGTCATAAAATTTATATCGAGTTACGCAGGTAGAGAAATTTTCGTTAGAGATACAAATAGGTTTCATCATTTTAAAGACGGATCTTGTTCTTGTGGAGATTTCTGGTGATACTAAAAGAAACATGTCTCCTATTCTTTTATCTACACAAGTGTTTCAGTTTGTTTTAAAAAGCTCATCATGGTAGTGCATAAAGGTTGGAGAAATCTGGTTCATAATGTTTATACATGAGATAGTTTACTTGGTTGTATCAATGAGTCTCATAAACGCAGTTAGATTGGAAACGCGTCTGTCATTAGAAGCTACAATCACCTTCTGCTGCTCATCCCCCTCGACAAAGAACAAGGAGGGTGTGAATTTATAGAAGCCTCGGACGCGACTTGACCAAGGTGTGGTTGACCCTAAAACTCCCCAACTATTAACTTCCATGTCGTAAACATGAACAACACCTTTTAAACTATGCTTCTTCTCCCTCAATACTAGATGCTTGCTGTCGTACATAACAATGTTCCAGCATACAAGCTCAGTTTCCTTCATAGTTATGTTCTTGATCCGCCTGGCGAGGGTCCATTTCGAATTCTCGACTAGTGTGTAAACTGAAATTTCTTCTTTTGTCCCCGATACTAAGGTCAGGCGATTTATCTTATCATCAGCTGCGAACAACAGTTTCATCTCTGGTTCTCGATGAAATATACAAGGAATCAAGCTTGCTTGCTCTGTATCAGGATTGAATGCTATGATGCTCCCATCGTTTCTCAACCAATGAAGAGTGTCGTCTAAATAAACAGGCTTCATATGCACCATGAGATCACTTTTTGTGCTAGTGGTGATGGTCGTTTCCGATAATCTCCAAGAGTATCCGTCGCTGATCTCGAATGCGTACACCGTTTCCATCTCGTGTATGCAGACAATCTTGAATCTCTTAGTGGAACGATTTCTATTTACGGTGAAACCGACGCACATCGCTCTTTCCATACCAACAACGTTACGACCAGGCATAAACTTTGAGCCGGAGTGATCCAATAGTCGAAACCTCTTTGTGAGGGGATTCACGACAAAGAGGCCACCGATATATAGTAGGAGAAGGCCGGAGCAGGAGCCAAAAAAGTAACATGGCTCTCTAGACAGTTTTGCCTCACTCCCTAGTGACATAGAATCTCTTGAAGAGGCCAAAGGCAAGCAAAAGATGTAAGTGGCGCCAAAGCAGGAAAGGTGAAACAAGCTTGATCTGGTCCAGACAGAGTATTTTTCAAATTTGGGATCAGATATACAAGATTGGAAATATTTATTCGTGCATCGCATCATTGCCAGTGATTTGGGTTCCACTTTGAAGAGTATCTCGTCGAGAAGATGCGAAGGTAAACCATTCATGATGAGAGGTAAAAGTGAGAATCTCCTTAATTACTTCTGCAATTCTGCTTCGATAGTTGATGTGAGTATATATATTTTTTATGATTTACGAACCACAGACAACCAATTTAGCTTGACACGCAGAGAAAGAAGAAAAGAAAAATCAATTTCATTACAGGAAAAAGGCAAGACAATCTCACCATAATACAAGAAAATTTAAGTTACCAAGTAGTAGAAGAAAGAATTATTACATTTTGATGGATTTTAAGATAGAAATTTAACTTTTTAATAAACTTTGATGAAATCATGAAACTTCAAAATATTATATATTTATAGTATTTTAGATTGCCAGAATATTTTTATGAAAATTCAGACAGAAAAAGGGAAACAAGTGATATTTAAATAGCAAGATAAGAAAAGAAAATTAAAGTTACCAATTTTTTTAGTAGAAATTAAAAATACTCATTAAACGCATATATATAAATGGGAAATGGATTTGATGGTAGTGCATAATGCTTGGAAAACATGAGAATGTTTACTTGGTTAGTTGGTTATATCAATGAGTCCCATAATAACATTTAGATAGGAGATCTGTTTGTCATTAGATGCTACAACCACCTTATGCTGCTTATCCTCTTCGACAAAGAACAAAGAGGGCGTAATCTTATACACGTCTTGGAAGGTAGCGTACCGACATACGGCTGGCCCCAAAACTCTCCAGCTGTTAGCTTCCATGTCGCACACATAAACCACATTTTCTGAAGTACCCTTCTTAATATCCCTCACCACAAGACACTTGCCATCGTACGCAACCAAGTCCCAGAAGAAACCCTCTCTTTCGTCGATAGGCATGTTCTTGATCTGCTTGGCGAGAGCCCACTTTGAATCCCCGAGTAGTGTGTAAACCGCGATTGTTTTTTTCGTCCGTGATAACAAGGTCAAGCTATTGTTCTTATTGTCTTCCGCGAAAAGCAACTGCGCATACGCTTCTCCACGATGGAATATGGAAGGGATGAAGCGTGCTTGCTCTGTCTCGGGATTAAAAGCTACGATGCTCCCGTCGTCTCTCAACCAGTGAAGAGTGCCGTCCAAGTAAACTGGTTTCATTCTCATGAGATGACTGTTTGATCTAGCGGTGATGGTTGTTTCTGATAATCTCCATGAGTCTCCGTCGCTGATCTCGAATCCGTATACTCTTTCCATCTGGAGTATGCAGACAATCTTGAATGTCATGGTGGTTCGATTTCGATTTACCGCGAAACCGACACACGTCCTTCTCTTTGTAGGATCATCACCAACTATCGTAGGTATAAGCTTTTTTTTTGGACAAAACGTAGGTATAAGCTTTGACCTAGAGTAATCGATGATTCGAAACCTTTTTGTTAAGGGATTTGCGATGACGAGGCCACCGATGTATAGTACTAGGACAAGGCCGGAGCATGATCCCAAGATGTAATATGGCTCACGCCTTAATAAATTCATCCCATGTAATACTTTTTCTATTGACATAGAATCGCATGAAGAAGAGACCAAAGGCTGGCAGAAGATATGATACGAGCCAAGCATGGAAATGTGAAAGAAACTAGGTCTGGCCCATAAAATGCAGTTCTCGGGGTTAGATAGATACGATTGGAAATATTTATTCGTGCATCGCATCATGGCCTGAGATTTGGGTTCTAGTTTGATGAGAATCTCGTCTAGGAGATGGAAAGGTAAACCATTCATCATGGCGAGAGATGAAACAAAGTGAGAATCTCCTATAATAATCTGTTTTGCTTCTTGTTGATGCGATTATTTTCGTTTTTTTTTATGATTTACATACCGATGAGGTTGTTATATATATAGACAAGAAATTATATAGCTTGTACACAAAGAAAAAGGGTAACAATTGATTTTTATTAATGGAGAAAGCAAAGATATCTCACCATTATACAAGAACATTAAAATTACCAATTTTTACTAGTAGGAATTAAAACTATTACATTTTGAAATAGAATTTCAGATTTTATGTCTTTGATATGAAGCATGTCATCAATAAGTTAATAATATTAATTAAACAACAATGAAGGAAGGTTGAATAGGTGAATTTAATCAAATCATTAAGATATATATTGGACAATTATCACTTCCAAATTCAATGACATGTACATAATTCATAATTGGTTTTATTACACACATAATAAATATGTATAAATCCTTTTCAAAAAAAATCTCATAGATTTAAAAGAAAATTGGAGGCCTATTAAAAAAAAACATGTATATATATAAATGATGATTGAGATCCTAGGAAATTAAAGAAATTACCATATATTCATGGAAAAGAAAAGAAGCTTTATTCTTATGGTTCTGATTGGTAACATGAGTTAAGTTAAAAAAATGTTACCAATCAAGAACAAAACTAATTTTTTTTGAAATTGAGGTTGAGTTCCAATGTGATATGGTTGATGTACAATTTTGACTTATGTCTTTTGTACAAAATTTAACTCAAAACATTATTCAACATTATGGAAATTTTCATGACTTTAGGATGTGCTAAGTTGAGTTAGCTATTTTTTAATTAGAAAAACAAAAATACAGTTATATAATACAAAAATTTATTCTTTTTATTTTTTATTTAATTGATATATCAATTAAAATAATTTTTACTATTTTTATTTTATTTAATAACTTATTTTAATTATAGTTATTTTAAATTTATTATATTTTACCAAATTTTTTTTTTATTATAATCTAATATGAAATAGGCATAGATCTAAATATGATAAGATTATAAATATTATGGAATGCATGTAATTAATTTTTTTAATTTCCAATATAATAACAAAGAAGTTTAGTTAACTTTATGTATATTAAAACTATTTTAGTATTTATATATTTTATTTATAATACTTTTATTAAATGTATTCACTAATACTCATAATTATCAAAGTATTTTAAATTAGAATTAATTAAATAATACATACATCAACATCAACCGCAAAAAATATCACCAGTCAATAATTTTTGTAAGATTAATAAATCATATTATTACAATTGTGGTTACATCAAACAACTCAACATTAATAATTCAGGTTATCAAATCACAGACATAATAAATAATATTATGATTCATCGGAAGCCCGTCTAGCTCAGTTGGTAGAGCGCAAGGCTCTTAACCTTGTGGTCGTGGGTTCGAGCCCCACGGTGGGCGTATTGTTATAATGTTGAAATTTATATTGTTTAATTTTATAATTGTTGAGTTTTTTTTTTAAGAAATGCATCTAATCTGAGAAAGTTTTATGAAACTCAAAGATAGGAATATCTACGGAAATAAATAATATTAGGAAAAAGACAAAAAAAAAAAAATAATAATAATGAGATGTCAGATATATCCCTCAACCACGTTTTAATTCACACAGAGCCACCAATCATCAAATCAAATCACAACATTTCTCTCTTCTCGATTTGAATCCATTTCGTTCTCAGGTACGGTGGTGATTTCTTCATCAGATCGATCCTTTTTCTTTTTTTTTTTTTACTCACTGTTCTCAGGTATATTGATTTGTTCCCGCCTCGCGCGCGTTGCGACTTTTTCCCCAGGAACTGTGGAGCGGCTTGATTTGATATCGATCTGTGACAATGGGAGAGACTAGTATCGATATGGAGGAAGGAACTCTGGAGATCGGAATGGGTTAGTCACCTCATCCTCACCGATCATTTTATTCGATCACATCTATACGACGTTTGGTTTGGTTGACTAACGGATTAGAGAGATTGCTACATTTATTGGCTTTGGTTTTCGTTATCGAATTTTTCATTTCATAATAAGAATCTCAGATTTGAGCGATGCGATCGATCTATGTTAACCTTTAGTTTTGATTTCGCCTAGTTTTGGAATTTGAAGTTGTCGATTAGTAAGTGACTAGTGTTTGTCTTGCTTTACTTTTGATTGTTCAGTCGTGTGATTGTTCGCTGAATGCTATAGTGATTTTTTAGCTTATAAGAGACTGATTTGAGAATCTTTGAAATTGTAGAGTACAGAACTGTCTCCGGGGTTGCAGGACCCTTGGTCATCCTTGACAAAGTGAAGGTATTAGAACATTAGAAGCTTTCACTTCCAATCGATTTTTTTTTTGTTTCAAGGGACACTGACTGTAAATATATGTTGAACTGTATGTTACATCAGGGTCCAAAGTACCAGGAGATTGTAAATATTCGTTTAGGAGATGGATCCACTAGACGTGGACAGGTCTTGGAGGTTGATGGGGAGAAAGCTGTTGTCCAGGTTAGTGATATTCCGTGTTACTTTTTGACGTGAATACTGCATATAACTACTTTGTTGAATCTCAGGTGTAAAAATGTATTTTATACACTTGCTTGCTGTAGAGGTCACTTTCCTCAATGATTTTATACATGTACAGGTTTTTGAAGGAACATCTGGAATTGACAACAAATTTACCACCGTGCAATTCACTGGAGAGGTGTTTACTATAACGCCTTTTAGTGGCAGTTATCTGAAATCTAAAGATACTTTGCTTACAGTTTTTCTTTTTCCTATTTAACTTTTTCTGTTATTGATGTGTGTTTTCAGGTACTGAAAACTCCTGTATCATTGGACATGCTTGGGCGCATATTTAACGGCTCAGGAAAGCCAATTGATAATGGCCCTCCTATTTTGCCTGAGGCATACCTGGATATTTCGGGTGAGCGTTGATTGCCTTATTGTGTGATCTCTAAAGAACCTTTATTTTTTTGTTTCTAATGGTTCTGGTGAATAATATTTATAGGAAGCTCAATCAACCCCAGTGAAAGAACCTACCCTGAAGAGATGATACAAACGGGGATTTCTACCATTGATGTCATGAACTCCATTGCTCGTGGACAGAAGATTCCTCTTTTCTCTGCTGCTGGTCTACCACATAATGAAATCGCTGCTCAAATTTGTCGTCAGGCTGGTCTTGTTAAGCGGTTGGAAAAGACTGAGAACTTAATTCAGGAGGTAACCATTTGCTCCATCACCACCACCACTTAAGGACTTTTGTTATTCAAGTATCATGCTGAAGTCTAAGTGCCTGTCTATGCCCATTCAGTTTCTAACTAATATAGAGAGATTAACTATATATACGAATATGTGGTACATGTAAAGGGTTCTACTTTGTGATGTCATTTACTTTTCTGATACTCAACTTTTGTGAAGATCGATATAGCAGATTCTCAATTCCTCTGCTGTTTTGTCTGCCTTGTAAAATCCCTCATTATTTCCCTTGCGTTTGTCCAGGACCATGGAGAGGACAATTTTGCAATTGTTTTTGCAGCTATGGGTGTGAACATGGAGACAGCCCAGTTCTTCAAGCGTGATTTTGAAGAAAATGGATCGATGGAAAGAGTTACCCTTTTCCTGAACCTGGTAACCTACTACTAGTGATTTCTATACTTCTTATCCTACTTTTTTTAGTACTATTATATTACATCTGTCTGTGATTGATTGAGCTGATATCTGCATTTTTACTCGAACAGGCCAATGACCCAACCATCGAGAGAATTATCACTCCTCGAATTGCCCTTACGACCGCTGAATATTTGGCTTATGAATGTGGGAAGCATGTGCTGGTTATATTGACAGACATGAGTTCTTATGCAGATGCTCTTCGTGAGGTAATGACTTTTTTCACGGGCCTCTCTGTGTCTGTCCTATGATACAGAACTTGATTTCGGTTTTAAAAAAAAAAAATAACAAACGACAACTCTAGGTTTCTGCTGCTCGAGAAGAAGTTCCTGGAAGACGTGGATATCCGGGTTATATGTATACAGATCTTGCAACTATCTATGAGCGGGCAGGACGTATTGAAGGAAGAAAGGGTTCCATTACCCAAATCCCTATCCTGACTATGCCTAATGACGGTAAAAATCATATTGTTCTTCGACTCTCTTCACAAAATATGTTTTTTGATTGAATAATGCTCATGATATCTCTTGTTGTTAAACCTCAGATATCACTCACCCTACTCCGGATCTTACTGGTTACATTACTGAGGGTCAGATATATATTGATAGGCAACTTCACAACAGACAGGTTCCATAAGCTTGACTCTTTTTGCAGATCTCTCATTAGTATTATTTCTAATACATCTACCTAAGCAAAAAAAAGGTTTCCCATCCATTTACAATGATCTCTGATTCTGTCTTGGTTCTTCCCTAAAACAGATATATCCACCCATTAACGTGCTTCCATCACTTTCTCGATTAATGAAGGTAGCGATGCAATTCGATTATACCCTTATGGATTCACATGGATTGAAACATACTATCTATACTTATTAACTTAATAATTATTCCTCTACAGAGTGCTATTGGTGAAGGAATGACTCGCAAAGATCATTCTGATGTGTCCAACCAGGTTCCCTATCTATATAGAACCTTACTTGCTGAGAGTAGCTCACATGTTAATATGGTAGTATCGAATTTTCAGTTGACAACATTCTCTTTACTTTCAGCTGTATGCAAATTATGCAATCGGGAAAGATGTTCAAGCCATGAAAGCTGTTGTTGGAGAAGAAGCTCTTTCTTCTGAGGATCTGGTACCTTACTCTGACTTCATCATATTCGTGTTCATATCAAAACACTCACAACAACATTTACTCACATTACAACAATTGATTGTGTTGTGTGTTTGTAGCTGTATTTAGAGTTTCTGGATAAGTTTGAGAGGAAGTTTGTGATGCAAGGGGCATATGATACAAGAAACATCTTCCAGTCGCTTGACTTGGCATGGACACTGCTCCGTATCTTCCCACGTGAGCTTCTTCACCGTATTCCCGCTAAGACACTTGATCAATTCTACAGCCGTGACTCCACAAACTAAGCCTTTTAAACAACCTCACTATTACTCCATCCTCATCTTGTTTGGAACTTAAAATCATATCTAGAGAAGAAAACAGGATTGATTGCGTGAAACACCAAAAAAAACTCAGAGAATTGTGAATTTCCGATTTTTTTCTATTTGTTTCTCGTTTGTATAATAAAAGGTTTGTGTAGGGAAACTTCGTACAAAAAGCTATTTATAAGCCTTCTGCTGCATCTGTTTTCCAAACTGGTGAATCATGTCTTTTTGTTATTGTGTAATAAATTTCTTTCTTCACTTTTATTATCTTATGTGCTATCGTTTGTGAAATTTGTTGAATATTTCTTATAAGTTTGGTCTAGCAATTGGTATCTGGCGATGCACCACAAATGAGTCAATGACACAACCCAAATGATGGTTTCGTTTCATGAGATGACATTCTTTTGATATAATGTTCTAATCACAAATATAAAACGACAAAACTATGTAATTCACAAATTCAGATCAAAGACACAGGACCTTTATGGTATACCAATGAGCAAGTCACTCTAAACCATCCTAATTTAGTCTAACAAGTTCTCTATATTTTGGTATCCTCTAATGATATAATATAAACCTTGAATCCCATCAAAACAAGGAATGCACTGAGCCGCAGGGAAAAAACAAAACATCAACTCTCTGTAATCTTTTGTTCCAACATTGCATTCCATCCACCATGAAAGGAAACGGTATACTGTCCTGCCCAATAAAAAGGATAATGTAAGAACCAACAGCCAACACGCATTACTGTAAGGATAACAAGCTTCTCTAACCAAGAACCAACACATATAGTACTTCATCTTATATGCACATTGATAATAAGCTTATATAACCCGCAGTCTATGTGACTGTGTGTGTCTGTGTCTAGTGCATTATGTTGTAGGAGAGGAAACTATATTGAATTAAAGAGATTAGTTGATGTTTACAACATATGATCACTGATGATAAGTTCTAGTTCACTGTTGACAAATCCCTTAAACCACTCTAATGTTGAGATATGGAAAATTTCTAGTTCGAAACTTGGGATTTGGGAAGAATGGACAGTTACCAGCAATCAAACACGCTAAACTTTGTACTCGCCGACATGCATCCATTTGGTAGATGACCACTTATTCCCTCTAATCACAGGACATCCACCTAGAATTAACAAAACATATATTAGCAACCACACGCTCAATGGTACAGGGAAAAAAACAAGATCTAGAAAAGTGTTCCAAATGATATTCAAAAAACCAAAGGTAGTTTACCATGCAAACTTGTAGGATCCAGTGTAGCATCAGGCCTCATGCTCCAGAAAAGCAATGCATCGCCCATTCTCGGCTTTACAGAAAGTCCCTTTTTCCCACACTCAGAGAGCTCATTATACCATGGTACAGAACTAAAATTCATATTGGCAGCAGGAAAAACTGTTTCACCGCCTTCTTCAACATCCGACCTGTAGAATAAGGGGTTTGAGGATAAGATTAGTAAATACAAGAACCTAACAACCTTAAAAACAAAAAAAAAGAAAAGAAGAGTAAAGCAAATCTTACAGATACATAAGCATTGTAGCCATTCGTTGACCTCCATTTTTAGTGTTGAACGTATCAACAAAATAATCATAGTGTGGTTCATACTTTTGCCCTGCTTCGTAGTGAAGAACTTGAAGTCCTTCACCATGATCTGCACACATTCATAATTCATCATGCAGAATAATCTCATTGTGACACTTAAATCAAAAATATAGCAGATGAATGCATCTATCTATACATGGAAGTCCAAAAACTGCAATTGATGATTGAAAAAACCTCTCATACCTGCTGGAATAAAGGTGTAATCAGCTATTCTTTTCTCAATGGTTTTAATGATTTTGTCCCTTCCTCTCCTAAGGAAAGTCCCAGAGCTTGTACGCACCCTGAAGGTTTGACACAAAAATCATCAAAAAACAATCCATAATGCTTTGCTTGATGAATTAAGAAAGATTCATCTGAGACATGGAAACAATCATCAGATTCAGAAGGAACCTGCTATCTTTGCTCTTGCCGGTTTGGCTATCAACAACAGTTGACTTCACCATATGTGGTTTGGCAAGACTGATTAAATATTCACATTCTTCCTTGGACTGGTCAAATCAAATCAAATCAATCAATAAATTAATCTTCAAGTTTTGATTTTCCTTGATTCAAACATGCATCGATTTCTAATTAACAGACTAAAATATCATCAAACTAAGAAACCAAACACACACAAAATAGCTTGAAACAAGACCCATGAGTTGCAGCAATCAAATATTCAATTTAAGCCAAGAAAACTAACCAAGAAGTTATGGTAAACGAAAGCTCGAGGCTCCCAAGAAAGCACTTCAGTCCACTGGTCTCCTCTCGTCCCAAGTCCCTCACTTCTGTATTCCAAAAAAATGAAACAACTTTTTTAATCATATAAGGGAGATCAATGAAAAAGGAGGAAATTTCAGGGTTTCATGCAAATAACAGAGTAGGCTTCTCTTTTTCACCTCTCAGTGGCAGCTCGTCGGAAATAAGAGAGATCAATAGGAGAAGAATCGTCGTTGTTGTTGTTGTTGTTGGTAATAGGAAGAGAGAAAACACCAAAAGCCAAAAGCATTAAGAGAACAATCGTTAGCATAAACAACATAAACAGAACCAGCATCAATGTCGACCATTTCCTCGCTTGGAATCTCGACTGTCTCACTTTCGCCATCCAAGATCGAT
>NC_025698.1:9788569-9811323 GCF_000633955.1 Camelina sativa
ACTAACCAAGAAGTTATGGTAAACGAAAGCTCGAGGCTCCCAAGAAAGCACTTCAGTCCACTGGTCTCCTCTCGTCCCAAGTCCCTCACTTCTGTATTCCAAAAAAATGAAACAACTTTTTTAATCATATAAGGGAGATCAATGAAAAAGGAGGAAATTTCAGGGTTTCATGCAAATAACAGAGTAGGCTTCTCTTTTTCACCTCTCAGTGGCAGCTCGTCGGAAATAAGAGAGATCAATAGGAGAAGAATCGTCGTTGTTGTTGTTGTTGTTGGTAATAGGAAGAGAGAAAACACCAAAAGCCAAAAGCATTAAGAGAACAATCGTTAGCATAAACAACATAAACAGAACCAGCATCAATGTCGACCATTTCCTCGCTTGGAATCTCGACTGTCTCACTTTCGCCATCCAAGATCGATCCACCCCCCCCAAACACCAACACCAACAAGAACAACAAAAATTAAAAAAAAAAACTTGTACAACGAAAGAGAGATCGAAACAAACAGCGAATCCTAAAACCTCTCTAGAAGATGCAGAAAACCAAAAAAAAAAAAGATCAAATCAAATATTTATAATTCGGGAAACTAAATAACGTTTCTTCCTTCTTGTAAGAAGAAGAAGAAGAAGAAGAAGAAGAAGAAAAAGATTCTCTCTCTTTCTTTTTTATTTTATTTCTGTCTCTCTCTCTCTCTCTCTCTCTGTTTCTATGTTCTAACGCTACGAAATGACATATGTACCCTTGGATACGTGATGATGTGGCGCTATTTTATGCTGGGTAAATAGGGATGATTTCGTCATTTACTTGTGATTTGGTTCTTTTTCTTTCCCAGCACAATGTTTTAATTATTAATACACCTGATGAATTCAAACCAATGGGCTATTTTGTTGATTACTACATTTCCATACAAAACTACATATGTATACTCTTTATCTTTGACTACAAAATCTACAACATTTATGGTTTTCTCTTTTCTTTTTTCCTTTTTTTTTTTTATTAGTCTACTCAAAACTATTATTAATTTTGATGGAAATTTATAGTAACCAAATTTTTCAAAAGAACAAAAAAAAAAGATATTGTAGTAACTAATACTAATAAAAATGTAGTACAATTTAAATAAGCAAATCAAACTTAATTTTAGTCTCAAAATTAGTTGGTATTCTCGTTGTTAAATCGTAAATGTAATGACAAAACACACAGATTTACTGAATAAAAGTAATAAATAAATAAAAATATGGTAAAGATGTGCTGAAGAAACCCACGTTAACGAGATTATTACGCGGATTACGTAACGAGAAAAGTCAATGTTGTCAACGGCACGTTTGCTAGTAACATCGTTAATAAGTACTACATTTTACCAAAAAAAATTCACCAACTTCCATGCTGCTGAAACAGATTGGGCTTACTAAGCCTGGAATCTTTGATCCAGAGACTTCTTCCATACGCATATCAGGCCTATCTAAGCCTGGAATCTGGATCACAAAACTATAAATCGTTTCATCATCATCAAAGAATGGGTGGAACACAAAATCATAGACGTGCGTGCTTGATATACAACATATATATATCCATATTAATTATCACAATAAACTCGCATAAAAATACTATATACTATAAATTCTTAATATATTGGATCAGCAAATTCAATTTCGTCCACAACAAGAAACCCATGTTTGTGTTCCCATCTCAATCTTCCCAACCAAAAAAAAAAAAAAACACTCTTTCAATCATGATTCACATGCATTTATACAACAACGAAACTCGTCGACCTTAGGTAATCCAAGAAGAGTACCAAACGACTTATCGATCATTCTTTGAATGTTTTTTTTCAAGAAAAATATACATCCATGACCATGATCGCCTGCGTGCTCGTGTTCTTCGTCGTCATCAACTGGCACTTCCCGCCAATACATACGCTTGGAAGAAGTTTCTGGATCAAAGAGAGGCTCTTTAACTTTGACGAAGCACCGTTTAGAGGACTTAGGCTTATGCTCGAACGGAGGCGTTTGTGTCCCAGCTGGATAACGAGACGGAATCAGATTCTTTAACGACACATACTCCTCTGTCTCCTTCTCATTCTCCAGCGTCCGCACCGACGGCAATATTTGGTAAGAACCCAGTTTTTGCTTTTTTACTGATTGTGTTCTGCTTTTGTGTTTCCCCCTCTATGTTTGGATTACTAATAAGAATAAACAACAAAAAGGTTACACAACTGTAGATTAAGGTCGGTGTAGGACTTAAATTAAATACTAGTCCTAGATTGTAAGAATAGGATGGAGAAGACTTAGACAGCATAAGCGTGTGTTGTTAGGTCTTCTGAATGTAAAGTAATGTGTAATTACCAAAGCTAATCGGATTAGGATGTAAGATTAGAGAAGAATTAAGCTTTGGAAGGAGTCTTTCTTTTTTAATTAGTCCTAAACCATTTGTCATTAGGATATCTATTAAGACATTTTGATAATTTTTAGTTTTAGTATATTGTCCAATAAGCTAGGGTTGAAACTATCATAAATGTTTAATTCTTTTAATAAGAGAATATTTTGCCGGTCAGAAAATTGTCTTGGTCAAGATCAAATGACTAAAGAGAAACAATTAGCATCATCCAATATTTTACTTAATCTAAATGACTCACATGATCTTAGCTCCTAAAAAGGTGTTCACACATCATATAATACGTACGTGTAATCGACTAATGTGTTCTAATGTATATGAGTATATATGACTAGGTAGTCTTATACATGCAAATAAACTTCCTAATTTTCATGACATTCTTGGACCTTTGGCAGGCATAGATAAAAGTTTAACATAACCAGTTGAACTTCGTTCAGGAATATGATTACAATACGAAGATACTTTTTCTCTATGATTTGAATCATAGGTCTAATAAAAAGTTTAAATTTAAATGGTATATGAACAATTTAACTGGCTCCTATGAAATGGAAATGTTTATATATATACGAATTTGGAATCTGGATAGTGACAAGCAACGAGATACAAGTCCTTAAGATTTACCAATACGATTTATTTGATCATAGATCACATAACTATTAAACTATAGGTAGTAGCTCCAAATCCATTTGGAAGCAAGGCAAATCCAAATGAATGCTCTAGAAACGACGCCGCTTCAGGATTCATTTGGAGAAGCAAAGCAAATTTGACCTTTTTCAATAATTTTGTGTATACATAAAAAAGTGAACTTCCTTCTTCTTCACAATCGCCACTCTGCTCCGTTCGACGTTTAGAAGAGAGTGACCACCAAAATCTTCCACTAATGGCGTTAATACGATCAAAACTCCATCTTTCTCGAACCCTTTCCTTCATCACTCCTCTTTTACCAAAACCCTTCTCCACCTCCGCAACTTCTCTACTCCATGACCACGAAACCGACGAATCCGCCGCCGCCGCGGACGTCTCTGTCCCTATCACACCTTCCTTAACTCCAGAAGATACACAAACAGTAGAAAAGTTACACTCAATCATCAAAGATCACTACCGCAAAAACCCTACCAACTCCAACGACGCCGTCTTAAACCCTAGCTTAACCCTCGCATCACTCTCCCTCGATTTCTCCCAAATCGAAGCTTCTCGAATCTCTCCTTCCGTCGTGCGATGCGTCATAGAGAAGTGCGGCGGTGTCCGCCACGGGATCCCTCTTCACCAGTCTCTAGCTTTCTTCAATTGGGCAACTTCACGAGACCAATACGACCACGAATCGCCTCATCATCCTTACAACGAAATGATCGATCTTTCCGGTAAGGTTAGACAATTCGACTTAGCTTGGCACTTGATTGATCTAATGAAATCAAGAAACGTCGAGATTTCGATTGAGACCTTCACGATTTTGATTAGACGTTACGTTAGAGCTGGATTAGCTTCAGAGGCTGTACATTGCTTTAACCGTATGGAAGATTACGGTTGCGTTCCTGACAAAATCGCGTTTTCGATTGTTATTAGTAACCTCTCTAGGAAGAGGAGAGCTAGTGAAGCTCAGTCTTTTTTCGATAGCTTGAAAGATAGGTTCGAGCCTGATGTTATAGTGTACACCAACTTGGTTCTTGGGTGGTGTAGAGCTGGTGAAATCTCTGAGGCAGAGAGAGTGTTCAAGGAGATGAAATTGGCTGGGATTGAACCTAATGTGTATACTTACAGCATTGTGATTGATGCCTTGTGTAGATGCGGGCAGATCAGCCGTGCTCATGATGTTTTCGCGGATATGTTGGATTCGGGTTGTGCTCCGAATGCTATTACTTTTAATAACTTGATGAGGGTTCATGTGAAAGCAGGGAGAACAGAGAAGGTTCTGCAGGTTTATAACCAGATGAAGAAGCTAGGATGTGAGCCTGACACTATTACTTATAATTTTCTGATTGAGACACATTGCAGAGACGAGAATCTTGAAAACGCGGTCAAGGTTTTGAACACGATGATCAAGAAGAAGTGCGATGTGAATGCTTCGACTTTTAATACGATATTTAGGTACATCGAGAAGAAGAGAGACGTGAATGGCGCTCATAGGATGTATTCGAAGATGATGGAAGCCAAATGTGAGCCGAATACGGTGACTTATAATGTACTGATGAGGATGTTTGCCGGGTCGAAATCTACTGATATGGTTTTGAAGATGAAGAAAGAGATGGATGATAAAGAAGTTGAGCCGAATGTGAATACTTATAGGCTTTTGGTTACGATGTTTTGTGGGATGGGACATTGGAATAATGCTTATAAGTTGTTTAAAGAAATGGTTGAAGACAAATGTTTGACCCCGAGCCTGTCTTTATATGAGATGGTTCTTTCACAGTTAAGAAAAGCCGGGCAGTTGAAGAAGCATGAAGAGTTAGTGGAGAAGATGATTCAGAAGGGACTCGTCGCTCGGCCATTGTAGGAAACCTTCCCAAGCATCAAAGAAGACACTTTTTTTTTTCTCTCAATCATTTTTAAGGATGTTTTTAAAGCTATTTTATTGTCGATCAGATTGTAACTTCATTTTGGGCACAACACAATAAACTTGCGTCTAGAAGTATTATTGTACCATGTACTCTCTTTTTTTCTTTCTTGATTTGTACTATGTTCTTCGTTTACTCGAGAAATATAACTTTTTGGGTAACCATGGGAGTATGATGACAAATACTAAATGTTTTGCCTGTTTAGGTTCTGCAGATCAAAGTGATGAAACATAATAGATCAACTAGTAAGAACACATGACAAAAGCCATGTTATGTCATGTGGTATAAGATATGATATCGCAACAGACCAAGAAAGCTGTTCAAGACAGAGATTAATTAAACAACAATGAGACCAGATAATCTAGTTGAGACGTTGGCTCTGAGTGGTATAGCATCGATCTCTTGGTCAATTGCTGTTCTTTAATTTATCATATATTTTTACAAGATTAACGTTATTTAATTATTAAAAGATTCCGTCGGTCTGAGTTTCATTAAACTGTCATTTTCAACCGTACTCCACGGCCGGTCCAACAAAATATGTGATCCAAAGCAAAGAAAAAAAATGTGGCTCTTTATAAAAAAAAATTAGTTAACAAAAAAAACTAAATCCTTCAAACTAAATCAAAAAAAAAAAACCTTACAAAAACTACTTAATTGATGAAAAGTACGCAATAATGTCTTAAACAACTTGAGGTGATTGTTTTGAAAGAAAAATTTTAGATACGACAGTTGTTTAGGTATTCAAATAAACAATGTTTTATAATAAACTTAATCATATTTTTTCCCTTTTTGTTTAGGTTTAGGAATTAGAATTTTGTGTTATTTTAAAAATAATTAAAAAAAAAAGAATATAGATATGATATTAATATATATAAAAAAGAGTAAAAAGATGTGGCCTCTTTTATGCTTATATACAATAAAACCAATTATCCATTATATATATATACATCAAAATATGGCTATATGAAACTTCATAGAAAGAAAAAAAAATTTGGAGACCCTAAGCATGGGCTTAGCCCGCCTGTCCTCTCAGGGCCGGCCCTGTGTATATCACTCATAATTTATCTTCTATTTATAATCTATCTATCTATTAGGATCTTTCTCATCATGTATGCAAAAAAAAAAAAATGTTTGAATTTTAAACAAAAAGGAATTGGGATATACATGAAGAATGGAGAGAGGAAATAGTTCTCAACTGTAACAAAAATGGTGGTATTAACAAATGTTTAAAAATGTTTTATGATTACACACTTTGTCATGTATTTGACCAAAAGCCAAAAAAGGACAAGTGTTCACTTTATACATCGCTTTCAATCCCCCAATTAATTATCGGTTTACCAGCTGTTCATGGACTAATAATTGTCATGTTAAACTAATACCTAAACAATTAAGCATAAAAATCAGGTGGCTTAATAAATGGTACAAGCACAACACATGTGGGATTAGAAAGTCAAATAAACAATATAACTAATCCGCGTAAAACACGAAGACAAAGGAAAACTATAAACCAAACAAACGGAAACAAACATAAGTACACTTCAGCGTTCAAGTTTGTAAACCGGGACAAAGGTCGGCCGTATAATAAGTCTATAAGACATAAATGCATTCTCCGGTTTAAGTCAAAAACTGTATGATAACGACACAATCCTTCTCCGGTTTAGCTCAGCTTTGACCTAAACCCCCCCCTCCATGACGTCATCACAGTTGACAATTTCAATCTAGTTCTTCTTTTGTCTTCACTTTCTCAGAAATTTCAGACACAGCACATATAAAACCAAGAGAATTCTCTGTTTAGCATTTTTACAAATAAATGGAAAAAGGTTCCAACAGCAACAAGTCCACAAAGTTCTCGAAGATGCTTCAAAGAGCTTTATCAATCGGTCACAGTGCGGCACCGTTTAGTCCAGGAAGAGATTTTCATCAGCACCGTATGACCTCGACGGTGAACAGAGGAATTTTCTTCTCCAGTCCGTTGGTTCCCACGGCGGCTAGAGTTAGGAGAAGAACCAAAAACGAATCCGTTTTTGCGGAACCCACTTCGCCTAAAGTCTCCTGCATCGGCCAGGTCAAACTCAATAAGCCCAAATGTTCATCGGAGAAGAGAAACAAAGAACCTAATAACAATCTCAAAACGGCGTCGTCTTTGTCTTCTTGTGTCACTATTAAAGAAGAAGACAAAGGAAACTTTTCGAAACTAAAACGTCTCTTCTCTACGAAAAGCTTTTTGTGGAGAAAATCCAACTCCAACTCCACCCCCACCGCCTTCGCCACGACGAGTGAATATCCGGCTGCGGCGGTCGAACCGGTCCCGGCGGTGGATGCGCCTTCGTTAGGTAAAATGAAGAAATTCTCGAGCAGTAGAGGAGCTCTCGGCGGATTCGATTGGACGGCGGAGATGAAACGTCAAGAATCTCAATCGAATCTCACGATTCCATGCTCTGTGAGTATGCCTCTGACTCCGTTAGAGGGTTTGAGTCTGTGTCCGAAACCCAAGAGTGAAGTTAATCTGTGGAAGAGAAGAACCATGGATCGACCAAAAGCACTTCAAGTTAACTAAAAGCTATTTTTTCTTGAATTTTCTTCGTTTGCTTTTTTCTATGTGTATATTTGTTTTTATGTGTCTGGAATTTTGTGTCTACCACGATGATGATACTCGTTACGACGTATACTCAAGTCTGAATGTTGTGAATAGACAGAAAACAAAAAGAAAAGAAATATTACAACGTGTGTATAGATCAACACGATTTTTGTTTTTGCTTCTCTAGACTTATTATTAATCGCAATCTTTCTTTTTGCCCAGATATGATAAGGTGATATTGGAAAACTAGATGCGTATATCGAGTTTAGAAGTAAACATAAGATTATATAAACGACTAAGATTTGATGTTTCTAACTTCCCCTTAAGGCAATATAATGTAAGGTTATAACAGATGTCAAGTTTGTACGTTTGATATAAGAATGTTAAAGAGAAATGGAGGATAATGATCAGTGATCACATCCCCTTTCTTCTTGGTTATGTTGTTTGCTCTCTAACTTGTTGTGGCGTAACATAGGCATATATATTGGAAAATTTCACAAATATCATTAATAGCAAAAAAAGTTTATACAATGTAATAGCCTTTTGAGCCTTTTGAACAACAACAACAACAACAACAAAAAATGTAATAGCCTAATAGGTCCAATATTTTCTTTTGAGCAGCAAGATAAAACATCAAAACACCACAACTTTAAAATTTTCTCAACCACTATTACACATGAGTTTAACTATACTTATGTTTGAGTAAACATATGTGAATATGTCAAGATTTTTCACAATAAACCTATTGTCTTGTCTAACTAGCATCTTCCACATTTTACAAAATTCCATACATACTGGATTCCCTGGCGCATAAGTCGAACCTTTGTAGGGCATCTTTCAAGCCTGAACCAAGCAATGTTCCTCGGATGATGAGAGCTCCACTTCCACACCTTTGCTAATATCTAACTCCATTAATCAAAACTCCTAACCTTTTCATGTTTGTTGCTAATTCCGGATATAAAGAGACAATTATATTTTCGATAGGCTTAGATTTCAGAACAAATATTGATTCAAATATGTTTTTTCCTGTAGCAACAGCCTCACGTCCTTTGAATGTAATTCACCCCCACTAAAGAATCCTTGGTGAACTTCCTTGAGAATTTTCAAAACATTAGCCAATGATCCGTGGCCACTACTCTCGTCTCTCTTCTCCTCTGCGTAAGATTTCGACCCGACATGATCATAATCTCTAAAGAAATTGTACTTGGTGATCTGCACCAGATTCCTATTGTGGTCATCAGACCAAACCTGACGAGTGTCATCCCCAATCACAACTCCACGCTCATCAGCCAACACAAGATCAAGCGTCTTAGAAAAACCACTCTCCTCTCTGGTAATGACTCTGTCCCCAAAATATATTTTCTTCGTAGTCGCGATTTCCCATCGTGTATACATACATGGAGAACAACTCGTTGGCATCTTTCAGAAACTCGTGCCCAAAAGGTCGAAGCTTTATCAACATCTCTCTGCCGAGTGTCCAAAGATCGTTCCTTGAGTATGATTCCCCCAAGAGATACTCCTCTGCTTTGGAAAGCCGTGAAACCGTAACGGAATGAAGAAGGGTGTGGTCCAAATCAAGGACTAGATGAAGTTTCTTCTCGTTGTCACAAGCGAATCGTGTGTTAGGGTTTTTGTATCCGACACGGCTCTGTGGCTTAACTGTAAACCATGGACGAGATAATCGAATGCTCGGCCGTAATCTCTATCTACCGTCGATCTGCAGTTACAGCAGATTCCGTAACGGACGAAGAAGTGACCACAATTTGATGTTGTTACCCTTTTAGATTCTAGTCCTAGAAAAGCGTTTTCAATCACAGGCATCGTTAATTCTGAGATTTTTTATTTTTTCGGCAAATCAAACTTTCTTTAGTTGTAAAGATAGGAAAATAACTGCGTAGAAAATCCCCGTTCAAGCGTAGGGACAGTATTTATAAATAATATTTTACTTCCCAATCTCATTGGCAAGCGATGTGGGATCTTAAATCTTTTTATCTTTTAGTTATTTTTTCCATTTTTTTCATCATGTTTCCATTATTTTTCATCATGTTTCTTAACCTTTTATGATCCAATTATTGGGTATAATTTCCGTGATTCTATTTTAATAATGGAAATATTCTTTATACTATAAAGCACAAGTCACTTGTCCAATAGAATTAAGCTACATCTTTTTTTTATATAATTAACAAAAAAAAATGTTACTAAATATCGTGTAAAAATAGGTTTGCGCTTCAACTGATTCTTTCCCACGATCGCAAATACTCCACTTCTTTCTTTAGCAATAGAACAGCAAATTTTCTACAAGAAGCCTCTGCTTCTCTTCCTTCTATCAGTAAAAAATTTTGAAGTTGTCGTTTCATGTTCTACATTTAGATTAACATGTACTTACCTTTTGCAATTCACAATTTGTTTCGTATTTCTAAACGTCGTTTTTAAATGATCATCAAATTCTTTATTTCTCAAATTTTTTTCTTTTGGGTTTGCAGGTTCAGATCAGCTCCGTCTTAAACAAATATCAGACCTCTGTCAAATTTTTAAAAAACCTAAAAACCTTTAATAAATTTTTTTTTTGAAAAAATTGGACCCTTTTGCTTAAAGAAATTTTTTAATATTTGGGATGGACCCATGGCATTTGCCTACTTTGCCATGGGGTAGAGACGGTCCTGGTTCAGATTCCAGCTTCTAATTAGCCGTCGTCTCTTAATTTGAAATTTCTGACCCTAAAGAGATGTTCTTATCTGCAGGTACATAATCTCAATTAGTAGCAAATCATGTGAAGCTTATTATGATGCAAAGGGAATTTGCTTTGCTCTAACCAGTTCTTATAGAAAACACATCGTCTTTTTGATTTATCAGCTATATATCGTCCAATTCTATTTCCTTTAATTGTCAAACCAATCGTTAGTTGTTCCAACTCCATAAGGATATCTAATTACTGTTACCATCCCATCTATTAGTCTGATGCTATATATGATGCAAAGTTTCTAAGACTTAAGAAACTTCGCAAAGTAACAAACAACATAAATATTTATTCTCGGCGTTTTTTTTTGTTGTGTTCAGATAAATTGCAAGTTTTAATTGTGGTGTTTCAAGTAGTAATATGAAGGTTGAAAAACGTTAATAGGAACATAACTTTTGTCTGCATTTAGACTTTGTTTAAAACATAACTTTTGTCTTTGTTTTTACTTTATTTGGCAAAGGAAAATCTCTTTCTTTGTTTTGCTTACAAGTGATGTTCTCTTGGAAAACAACTGATTTATAATATAGAATAACTCATCCATTTTCATTTTCCTTGCTATTTTGTTTCAGGTTCACCTTAACGACTCAAAACATACAGCTAGCTTCAGAGCTTCAAACTCAAGAAGAGTACAAGTGTACAACACCATGACCACAACCACGAACTATACTAACCATAACACACCAATTATATATCTGCACTCCTATTCTCTTCCTGCTCAAAGATCCTTGGTTATCTTGAAACAAAATATCCTTCTCTAACCGTGGGATCAACACAAATAATATACCAACTACAATTATAGTAAAGATTCTTATGATTTTATCATTTTACTTTTCAAATAATTTCAATTGACTGCTCTTCGATCTTTTCTCATTGCACTATTTGATGACTTGGTTTACGGCACTACATGGACGTCTCCAATTTTTATTTAATTGTGTTTTATTAATAGATGAGTTAACCAGAGTCTTTAATTTCTTTGCAACAAAATTAATATAAAATACACATCTTAACTTAATTATTAGTTTATTAGAATGGCATTGAACATGGATTACAAAGTTTACATTACATATTAACATGTAAGCCAATCTCTTCGTATAGATAACCAACCTTTTTTTGTAATGTGTTACAAAGGTTTGAATTAGAGAATTTGTTAAGAGCATTATTTTGACAATCTTACAAAATATTCTAATTCATTTATTATATGTGTTACAAAGGTTTAAATTAGAGAATTTGTTAAAAACATTATTTTGATAATATTACAAAATATTTTTAACTAATTTATTTCTTCGCGCATAGCGCGGGCCATTACACTAGTATTGGATAAATTCTACTAGAAATATATTAATTTCTCTTTGCACAAAAAGTAAATAAATACGAAAATATAAATAATTCTCTGAGGTTGTTTGATATGGGCGGCGACAGCCAATAGATAACGATTGTTTGATGAAAAAACCTAATCTTTTTAGGAATTTTTAGGAATTGTTGATCCTATCAAAAAAATAAATATTTTTTTGAAGAGAAAGCTTTGATAATATATCTTAAAATATTAAAATGCAATTTAGCAAAATATTAGTTTTTGCCTTTTTCCGTTAATTTGTAGTTTTATATGCTCTTAGACGCTAATAATCGATTTATTTGAATTAGAGGTCTTTTCTCTTTTCTTTTTTCTTTTTGGGAGAGAAACACAATATGATCAATTGTTTGTTTAGTTTTTGCTTCACACAGTATATACATATTAATTGAGGTTGTAAACACTTTAACAACCCTACATCCAACAGCAATCAATACAGTAGTATTTCTATTAACATTGAAATAATAAAATCATTTTTCTCTATGCATCACAATCAAAATTAAGGATTTATGTTTTCTGTTTGAAACATCATAGTAAAAAATCCAGATCATGCCACAAAAGACCTATCAGATAAGACAGTGATGTTATAAATTTAGCTCTACTTCTCTTCCTGTCATTTTCAGTGTGAGTCATCACGGTCTGGAATCAGAATCATCACACCCACACAAATTAAGAGAGTCAGACACTAAATCTATACAACAGTTCGCCAAAATTGGGAGATACAAAGGAGAAATATATGTGTTGTTACATTTTTTTAATCAGATCCTAATCGTAATTAGGAAAGAATCACGTGAATTATAGAACAAACTAAACCAAAACGTATGATCACAAAAACTTTTTATGATATCGAATTATCGAAAATCTATAATATAATACCGTAACCAAATAATTCAAAATGCAACGACGCACGCGTTCCCACTCTCTCACCAGTCACCACTATCTATCTCCGTGCGACAAAAACCTAAAAGCTTCTTTAAAATTCTTGTCGCGACACTGATTTTCTTCGAATTAATTTTAATCAAATACTAGAATTTATTATTTTTCTAAACCAGAACACAATATTCAGACAGTCACTCACATCAGTCAGTAGTACTCACCCAGGCTGTCGACACCTAAGTACATTTTCATTTTACTAACCTAACACTTAAATAATCTTATACAATAAACACACTTCAAAAATACTACAACTAATCACCCTACGTCTTAAAAAGCTCTACTTACGCTTCCGGCGGAGAAATCAATAGTAAACCTACGATTGTTCTTATAAGCAAAAAAAAAACTAAAAATTCTCAAAACACAAACCAAATTTAAAATTAAACACAAAAAAGAGTACATTAACCAAGTTGAATTAACTTAAAAATAAAAATTAAGAAAGTAAAAAAAACAAAATGAGACAATTCTCCCCATACGGCGAAAGATCTTTTTCTACCTTTTTTTTTTGTAATAATTTTCAAGAACTCTCCTCCGGTGGCGGCGGCGATGAAGATTCCGGTTTTCTGCAGAGAATCATATGCATCGGAGAGAATATTCCGGTTTCGCCTCCTCTGGTCAAAAAATCAGCAGTCTTAAACAACATCTCATGAACATCAACAGTTCCTTTAGGCGCAACTCCTACAGCTGACAATATCTGAACCACAATGTGGTTCCTCCAGTAAGCAAGCCTACCCATCTTAAGCCTAGTCCACCACGGCTGAGCCGGTGGAGCAGCCAGATCCTTCTCCTTCACTATCTCAAACCCAACCTTTTCAGCCGTCTCAGCTATGTCCACGTAAGCCCTAAGCCCAGGCAACGCGTCACCTCTTTCAATCCCTTGGATCACCTCCACGTGTTCATCATCCTCCGCCTTAAACTTCTCCGTCGTGACCCACTCGTATGACACGTACATAGATCCGGGCTTCAACACCCTGTAGATCTCGGCGTACACTTCCTCGAGCTTCGGCGCGTGACACGTGGCTTCGATGGAGTACGCGCCGTCGAAAGTGTTGTCATCGAACGGCATCTGGAGGAAGTTGCCGCACACGACCTCGCAAAGCGCGTCGAGCCCAGCTTTCTTGTTGTGGAGACGAGCCCTGTTCACCTGGTACTCGTTAATCGTGATCCCAACCACGTTGGCCCGCGAGTGAGATGCAATCGCTCGCATCGGACCGCCGACGCCGCATCCGACGTCCAGGATCTTTTGACCGGGTTTGACTTGGATCAGATCTACGGCCATCTCTTCGTGGAGGCGCGTGGCGTCTCTGTGAGATTTGCCATGGATGGAAGGAGAGAAGTGGAAGGACTGTCCCCATCCCCACTCGTAGATGTCGGTGACGAGGTTGTAAAACGTGTCGACGAAGTCTGGAACTTTCTCGGCGGTTTCGATTTCTTTAGGACGGCGGAAGAAAGACCAGTATTGTTTGTAGTTGTCTTGGACTTTCTCGGCGGAGATTGAGCCGCCGGAGAGATCTACTGCTCGTTTGCCTTTACGCTCTGCTGGACCGAGGACGCAGAGGAACCAGTAGATACCGACGGCGACGAGAGCGCCGGTGATGAAGAGTGTTAAAGTCTCCATTTTTCGTGAAGAGTGAGGGAGAAGAAGAAGAAGAGAGAGAGTTTTACGCCTCTTCTCTTTTTTTTACTTCTTGCCGGATTTATGACAAAAAAAATTTGGAGTCTTTTATTTATTGTCAATAGATATATAGGTTATACTGAGAGAATCTTTAAACCAAAAAGACAAAAAAAAAACCTAAAATAAAATGGAAATTACAAGCTAAATTAGGAATAGTTTAAAAATTTTGATTTTTGTTTCGTTATTCCGTAAAGGTTGTGCAAATTCAACATACAAACTTAAAATTAAAAATCCAAAACAAGAAGAATATAATTGTTTTTTTTTTTGAGATTCCATTTTATCAGGAATATATTTTTTTTACCTTGCCAGTAGGATAATAATTGTGAAAAGTAAATTTTGGAAGAGAAGGTCTTTACTTCTTTTTTTTTTTGTTGTTGTGTGGAATAAAATGTGGTTGACGCTAATTTCGCATTCCAAATATTTATGAGAAGAGAACCTGATTTGCTGCTCTTTGACTAATCCAAGGAATTGTAACGCATGGAAACAGTTTTTGCATTAAAAGACAATTTATTTGAAAAGTCTCCAAGGAATTGAGTCTCAATTAGTATTATTAGAGTACCAAAAAGAAAATTAATAACTAATGGAATATTTAGGAAAACAGTAGTAAATATATTAATAAAATAAATGGATAGAGAAAAGTGAGGGGGTGCGTAACGCCAAATTAGAAGTATGGCCGTCTTCGAGGGAATCACGTGTGGTGGAAGAGTAGTACAGCCTCTGCTTCTCTCATATAATTACAATTACTTGATAACAAAATTAGATTTAACTTTGTCCAAAATAATTAGAAGAGTAACCTTAGATTATGCAATGTGTCTTTGTGCTTTTCATGTATTCTCATTTCTCATACATTAGTCTTATATTTTTTCTTTATATATAATAGAATTGAACCATTCCTACTAAACCTTGTCCAGATTCAAACTTATCACTTGCAATTTGGCAATCCATTAGCCATCATGGTTCCTGCCAACTCCTCCTTTGGAAATAGCCAAATAGGCATATTAGCCAATGCGTCACTTTCGATCCTCTCTAACCGCAGCTGCAACACCGACCTCTACCCACCTTCACTTCATTTGCAAGCTCTTATCATAAGTATACTTAATGGGCTTATTACCTTGGCTTTGTGATTTGTATCCTATATTCCTAATACATGGTTTACCTAGAATATATCCTAAACACCAAAAATGTCTTTATGAAAATTCACAGAAGCAAAGTCAGCAAAATTGGAAACTAGAAAATAAAATTGGAAAGTAGAAAAGTAAAACTGATCTAGTATTTTTTTTTTTTTTCTAACTAAACAACAAAGATGAATGGACACTATGAGAGGGAAGTACCGACCAGAGAAAGTGAAATCACGTGGAAGCTTCTCTTTTACATACATAAAGAAGGCTTTTCGAATTGTTTACAAAAGTCGACTCATATGACTCCGTTGATCTGCCCTTTACCATCTTTTGTCGCTTTCTTGTTTGGCTTGTGTTATCAGACCATATCATCTCAAAAGATGCTCTTTCCCCCTTCTTCCTTTTTTTTTTCTTAACCTTTGGATCTCTGATGTCTTCTGAACTGCTCCTTTTTGTATTTTCCCACTCTAATAGACACAAAATATATATTGATATACTTTTGTTCGCACAATAAAAAAGCCACAAAGCACAACTGATAGTCTGACTCTGGGGCGGATCCACCTTGATCAAGGGTGGTGCATGTGCACCATATGAAATTTATAAATTTAAGAATTTACATACAAATTCTTAAAGGTTAAACTGGTCTAATGGTAAGAGTGCACCAGATTAGAAAATGAGGTCTTGGGTTCGACACCCTCTATGTTCCACCGACACCCTCTATGTTCCACCTTAATAGTTTTTTGTACCTGGTGTCAAGTTTGGCTAGATCCGCCAGTCTGATTCAGCCGAATACATGTAGAAACGTATATCTCTTCGCGGAGTATCTATTGCATGTACTAGTGGGCTTACTGGCTCAATCACTTTAATGGGCCACTAAATTTTCCCGATGGTTAACTTTCGAACTTCACTAGTCATTAGATTCGACTCAAGATGAAATGCATTGTTTAGTAACTGAATCTGTCCGACCATAAATTAGTGATCAGTGAAATAGCTTTTTTTTTTTTTTTTCAATGATCAGTGAGATAGCTAAAACCCCTTATTACGAAAGGACAGAGTTGAGATGATTGACATATACACATTCTTACATTTTTTACATGGGTTTTGGCTAGATCTTGTAGAAGATTTAATCTTAATTTTTACACTGGATACCTGCTGTAGTTACACATCTCAATATATCTTCATACTTGCTACAGCCTACAGTTAGATTCATATATGTTATGGTTTAGTGAACATATACAGGGTGCTAATGAATTTCTACACTGTTATGTGAACTAAGATCTTGTTCAAAGAGACAAAGACATATTCATTATCAATAATTTCGCAAACATCATACCAAAGTATCTTGAACAATCTAATAACACAAATAACCTTCCCTCTACTTTACCAATTACCATTTTGCAGTCATTGACTTAATTTTTTTGCTCCAAATTAGACATATAAATATAATAACTAAACACTATAAAAAGCGCTTATTCTACCATTTTGTCAATTCTATCACATATTCTTAAGAAGTAAGAACCTTCAGGAGAAGACATAATTAACTACATATGATTTATTATAAACCAACAAAAAGCAATTTTATGGAACCAGTCACATTACAACAACCACGATCCATTCGATTCAACACTCTTTAAAATTACAAAAACCACATAATAATGTAATAATGTAAGAATGTGAAAGAAAAGCCTCTAGTTGAGTCCGAGACTCCCTCACTTACTCACACACAAATTTTAGTTAACGGTGACTTTACCGACCATACCAGCACCCTGGTGTGGCGCGCAGTAGAAACTGTAAGTTCCAGGCTCGGTCAAAGAAACCTCGTAGGTCTCTCCGGGAGCGTTAAGTAGAGCTTCCTCGCTCATCGAGATCTTGGCCACGTCGACGCCACTTGGGATCTCGTCCTCATCGAACACAACGTTGTGCGGGAACCCAGCATTGTTCTTGAACACGATCTTCTCTCCTTTGGAGATAGAGAAGTCGTTGGGAATAAAAGCTAATGACCCATCTCCTCCTCCCAAGAGAACCTCTATCGCCATGGCGTTTCCAGCCAAAGCAATTGAAGCTGCAGCGGCTACGGCCGCGACTCCAAAGTCCTTTAGAGATGACTTCACAGTAAGCTTCGGTGACGCAGCAACAGCGGTGTTGATTCTGACGGAGGCGGAAGGTTTGATGGTTGAGGCTTTAAGGCCGGTGAAAGATGGGATCGCAACGGTGGCTGAGGTTACTGAGGCCATAATGAAGAAAGAGATTCTTTAGTTTGATGAGATAAGGTTTTTTTTTTTTCTGTTTGCTTATTCTTTGAGTTCGATTGAGAGAATTGTGAGTTTTATGTGGTGAGAGAGAGAAGTGAGATAGGACAATGGATGGCTCTCAGACCAAACTCCACAGACACGAGTTATCTGTACTGACGCGTTGTGATTGGTTGATTTTAGATACTTGTGTCGTGACGTGGCGAGTATTTGTCCACGTACGCGTTTTTGTGTCAAAAATAAGATAAGGTTCTCAAATGACGTGGCATTTTTATTTTTTTTTATCTTCATAATGATGCGCGTATTTACAAATGGGCCTTGATGGGCTTTGACTATCGTCAAAAACGTGATGAACACGAAAAGCAATCACGGTCAGTTATATTTTTCCATTTTTGTACTACTTTCTTTTTCCTCGTTCTTTAAAATTCATAAACTCTCTAGGTTTCTTTTCTTAAACCCTAGAAGTTTTTTACTTGTAGAACAAGAACGAAATCGATGGCAACTCCAGACAGTACGAGAGAACCATGTCCCGATCGGATCATAGATGACATCGGAGGTGCGTTCGGCATGGGTGCTGTTGGTGGATCAGTGTTCTACCTCATGAGAGGAATCAAAAACTCTCCCGCCGGCGCTCGTCTCTCCGGCGGCCTTCAATCTCTTCGAATGAATGGGCCGAAAAAGGGGGGAAGCTTCGCCGTGTGGGGTGGTCTTTACTCAGCCTTCGATTGCGCCATGGTGTACGCGAGACAGAAGGAAGATCCATGGAACTCGATTATTGCCGGCGCCGCCACCGGAGGATTTCTCTCTTTGCGTCAAGGCCTCCGCGCGTCCGCTAGTTCGGCTGTAGTCGGGGGTGTGTTACTGGCCCTCATAGAAGGAGTTAGTATCACGATGAACAAATTTGGTACTGTTACGCCAAACGAGCAGTTCATGCAGGATGCTGCAGCTTCTGTGCCGTATGGTGCGACTACTATGGGTCAGGTTTTTGGTCAGCCTGTACCGGAGACGACTTCTTCTTCTTCTTCTTCTTCTGGTTCGGAGGCAAGTTCGGGATCTTGGTTTGGTTCTTGGTTTAAGAAGAAGGAAACAGAGGATGATTCAGGGAGCAAAACTCACATTTTGGAGAGCTTCGATGCACCCCCTGTGCCAACTTACGATTTTAAGTGATGCCATTGAGGTCTAGATTTTATCTTTATGTATTTGAATTTAAAAGAGCTTAAGTTCTATAATCATTTATATATATTCTGCAAAACGCTTGATAGTTTTCATTTTAATCTTTTGAAAGTTAGAGCCTATTTCGATCTATTAGAGTATCAACAAAGCTTACTTATAATCTATAATAATATCATAGTACTCGGATGTGATCAGCAAAGTTCTTTGTAACTATAGGCGATTTTGAAATCAGAAAGAGCCTCTGCTCTGCTTTTTCCTTTAGTAGCTAATTCTTCTTCTTCTTTCAACGTAACTAGCTACCCCACGCGCCTAAGAGCTACATATGTAGATGACAGACACACTACATATTAAGTCTATGTGGATATGATCAGACTTTTGTGAAGTCTCTTTGACTGTTTCAAGGAATCAGATAGTGAGACCGGAGAAGTGATATAAGCACCAATTGGTTGATTTCATTTGGGAAATTGGTGCATCAAGCTAACTTCTTGATCCTTGAACAAGAAGAGAAGTGAGACTTGATCACTGAATTTGGATTGTCTATACAATATATTATATATGGAACATGTTATTCTTTTCCTTTTGTTCATGCTTCGAATCAAACATATATCTCCATTTTCATTCTTAGTTTGACACAACCAGCTTCTAGTTCTAGATGAGTTATCTCTGCATTTCATTTAAATTCCAGATGTTTTTTTTTTCTTTAATCTAATTGGTTCAATGGTTTTCTTACCAGTTGTACGATAATCGATAAACCATGGCTTTGTTTCAAGTCAAGGTTAACTTTTTTGGATCTACAGGTTGCAACTTTTCTTCCTCATGAAAACTGTTTTAAATGTATGTATATATAATCTCGCTTGTGTTTTAAAAACATTTTCTTATACAACTGCTTTTTTTACACAAAATACTTGAAAACGTCAGAAAGGCATATGAGAAACAAACATTCTTTTATATATCAGGAAACTTTATGTATTAATATTTTATTGACCCAAAATAAGTGAAACATGAAATAGTTTACTTGGTTGTACCAATGATTCCCATAACTGCTCTTAGATAAAAGATGCGTGGGTCATCTTCTTCAGATGCTACAAGCGCCTTATAATTATGTGCGTCCTCCTCGACAGGGAAGAAGGATGGGGTAAATATATAGGAATTCCAGCTTCTGTGGGATCTCCATTTTGTGGCTGACCCTAAAACTCCCCAACTGTCAGCTTCCATGTCATACACATGAAATAAAACTCCGAAAGCATATTTCATCAACACCCTCACCACAAGACGCGTGCCGTCGTATGTAACCATGTTCCAGTCTAAAACAATATCGTCTTCCATAGATACGTTTTTGATCTGCCTGGCAAGGGTCCATTTAGGCTTCCGGAGTAGTGTGTAAAATGAGATTGTTTCTTTTGTCCCTGATATTAAGGTTAGGCAATTGGTCTTATCGTCTGCTGCAAATAACAATTTCATATCTTCTTCCCGATGAAAAGTTGAAGGAATGAAGCGTCCTTGCTCTGTCTCAGGATTAAAAGCTATGATGCTCACGTCGTTTCTCAACCAATGTAGAGTGCTATGCAAGTAAACAGGTTTCATATATCTTGTGAGATCACTTTTTGAGTCATCAGTGATGGTGGTTTTTGATAATCTCCATGAATCTCCGTCGCTGATTTCGAATCGACACCTCTTCTGCATCTCAAGTATGCAGACAATCTTGAATCTCTTAGTTGTTGGATTTACCACAAAACCAACGCACATCGCTCTAAGATGGTCTTGAAACCTGACATTGAAACCACCAACTATTCTAGACAAAAGTATTGATCCAGAGTGATCCAAGAACCGAAACCTCTTTGTGAGGGGATTTGCGACGAAGAGGCCATTGATGTATAGTAGGAGAAGGCCCGAGGATGAGCCAAAAAGGGAACATAGGTTTCTAAATTTAAAAGTTCCCTCTGACATAGCATCCCATGAAGAGGCGAAAGGCTGGAAGTAGACATAAGTGACGATAAAGCTGCAAATGTGTAGCAAACTAGGTACGGCCCGGGAAAAGTATCCGATTTCAAACATCGGGTCGTCGGAAATATGCGACTTGAAATATCTATCAGTGCATCGCATCATCGCAAGAGATTTGGGTTCCAATCTGAAGAGAATGTCGTCGAGGAGATGCAAAGGTAAACCCTTCATGGTCGAAGATGAATCTAAGTGATCATTTCCTAGTAAACCATCCATGATCAGAGATGAATCAACCTTTACACTACAATCTTCTTTTGTTTCCCTGATTTGCTTATGAGGTGAGATTGTTTAAAGAGCATTTTTAATTTATAGCTAGCTAGCAAGACATTAAGAAAAAAGAAATGTGACAATCAAGCACCATTATAAGATAAATTAAACTTTACCCAATTCTACTAGAAATAAATATTATGACATTTCCATGGATTTGAAAACAAATATATAATAAATATCTTTGATGAGATCAGGAGAATTTATAAGACAAACTAACGACTTTAAGTTATGTTATAGACTTATAGTCATAGACAACAAAAGAAAGGAAAACTAATGATTAATTGATAGAGGAAAACTGCATAACAATATGACCATTACAAAGATAAATTAAAAATAACCAATTCTATTAGATTTATGACTTTCCCATAGATTTATAAAAATGTATAAAATGCCTTTGGATGCAAATGGCAATCATGAAAACTCATAAGATTATTATGTATTTATAGTTTTTTAGATTGCAAGGTAATTTATCAGTTATTATTTTCTATATTTTGGAGAAAAAAAGTTAACAGATATTATATCCAATCATAATAATTTTTTGATTGGTTTCTTAAATTATTAATTAGAGAACAATGTAATTTTATCAAAGTTGATTAAATTCATAATTGGACAGCACTCCAAATCCACTTTCAAAATCTTTTAGGAAAATCTCTTAGGAAAATCCATAATGTATTAACATTCATAGATTTGAAATATGTTTCCCTGAATCAACAAGGTTTAGAAAGCCCTATTTACATCATCAACTAGATATTCGGATGCTGCACAATATTTTTCTCCATTTCTCTATATTATGGATAAAAATAGAGAAAAACAGATTTCTAGTGACACAAGTTGAAAGATTTTGGATGATACCCATTGCAAAGCTTGTTCACTTTCATTATGACATGTGAAATTAAGATTTAGCATACGAAAATCTAAAGAGGGTAAAAAAGGTTGTTTTAGTGGCTCCATATTACGCTGAATTGTTTTTTTTTCAATTTGTTGTTAATTTTGTGAATTTGTGTGATATATTACTAATTTGTGAAACTAATCATATTGGAAAATAGCAATCTTTAGTGATCATGTAAAGAGTTTTGAAAATAAACATTTGCCTTTCTTTTTCCTTGGCTTTGAATTGTTGTACAGTATGGTGTAGATAGGACTATGGATACCAATATTTTGGTATGCAATATATTAGACTGTAGTATAGAGCAAACTAGTATGGAGTTTATAATGATATGAAGCTCTTGAGGAGTGGAATGAAAAATGCAGACCAACAGTGAATTTACAATGGTATGAAGTTGTATGCTGAAATGCATACTAGTATGGAGATTTTTAGTATATATTGTTGCATACTGGTACGCAATGATGAATGATAAATTAAGTGCGGACTAGTCCAATTTTAATCCGGTCTGGAGCATACTATGCAACCATTCAAAGCCTATATGTTCTTGTCTTTTCTAAATTCCTGTGTACTTGATTTTTTCTTGATATCCATTATGTTCTTGCTTGTTCTTGATTTCAATGTTCTTGTTCATTTCTTAATTATGTCCTGGAGATATAAAACATTGAGTTTGAATTTATGTGGGCGAGATTACGTTAAAGGCCATCCCGGTGTTATGAGGATTTTTTAATTCACTATCTGCAGCCAGCTCCCTTGCAATACCTCTGGACTGGCAGTCTTCGCCCTGTGATCAAAGCAATCCCTCGAGAATTCAAATTCTTTAATCGAAAGAAAAAAAAAAAAAAAAA
>NC_025698.1:9811949-9879751 GCF_000633955.1 Camelina sativa
AAAAAAAAAAAAAAAAAAAAAAAAAGCAAAGAAGCGACGCAAGTTAATCAAAACCTCGACGAACTCAAGAGTACGAATCTCGGGGCCGCGGTATTTGACTGGGAAGGGATTTGTATCCATATTCCATAAGAAAAGCGCTTCGGCCTCTTTTAGAAAATAGCAAACCACGTCTCATCGTTCGTTTGGCACCGACCACTCGATACCTCGTCATATAATTTATGACCCTATTACCAACTCATAATTCATAAAAGAAACGTCGAGTGAATATTTAAGAACTCAAATCCACAACTGTTCTTTGGTCTTAGCTAAGCTAGCTTTTGGTGTTAGTTCGATCCTAGTGCTGGTTGTGTAAGGAGGAGTCATGTGTATGTGCAACAATTTAGAACTACTTTTTTTTTACTAATTTGAGAGAAAGTGAAACCAAGACGTTAGAGAAAACACCATGGAGATGAGATGATGACAGTGGCAGCTCGGGCCATTTTTGCTGGTTGTGTTATATATTGATTCAGGGTCGTGTACATTGGTTTTAGTGGGGTAATTATTCCATGCATTTTTTTTTCTTCTTTTTTGTGTTAGTAATGATCGTATTGCTTATTTGGAGATCATAATATTTTTATGAAGGGATATACTCAAAAAAAATAAAATGGCTTTGTTACAAATGACAATTAAAATTGGCATAGCATTTTTATTCGATAACATCATAATAATAAGATCAAAATGTCATAACGGTTAACACATGCCTTGAATTTCCAACATAGACTAGACATAACATAACTCAAATGGGATACACGAAAACAATGTCATAAATCTTTGTTTTCAAATGAGGCATATCAAGTCACTCGTCTGTCACTAGTCCGGTTTGGACCTGCGGTGGATGCGCAGACAAAAGCGGCTTCACCCGGTTGTGCTCTCTTCTAGTGTAATCCTCTCTTCCATAATCTTTCCTTCAGAGGTTCCATCATTCACCTTATCGACAATGCCATTACTGTTCTCTTTCACTCTCATTTTCTCTTCATCGATCATCTGTTCAGAGGCTTCACCAATCTTCTTATAGACAATGACTTCATCCGGTTTGTATTCATTGCTTCGTAAATCAGGATAGTTTCTCTGGTTCAACGAATGTAACCAAATAGCCACAGCTCCATCCTTTTCTTCAGCTGAGCCAATATGTGAGTAAACATGTTTCCATTTGAACTCTTCAGCTACTTCCTTGTACTCTTCCATCGACACCTCTTCATGACTGCCTTTAAACCTTTTGTTGTAAGACGTGAAGAAGCATTCATCAAGGTATAATCCAACTTCTGGCGCCATCGGTACATTTATTCTGACATCCCTGTTGAAGAGTTACCAATTCCATCATCAATACGCCTCAAACAATTATATATTCAGGGAAATATAATAAGAAACAAAAAAAAGCTTACTTCTTGAAAGCAGTTTCGATCAGTGATTCAGGTGCATAGTTCCTCATGACTGCAACAGCAAGTCCAATCATTTTCCGGATTTGATGAAGCATGAAGCTCTGTCCAACAACTTCACACTTGACAAAATCTTTCCCATCGAGATTAATCACTGTGTGTGCGTTGAAAGAGAGAATGTAGCGATTCGCAGCTGGGTCTGCTGCTTTTGTTCTGGTGGTGAAGTTGTGGAAGTTATGTGAACCAACATAATAGCTTAGTATCCTATTAAACCTCTCCTTTTCCTTCTCTCCATAACAGAAACTGCTCTGTGTCATGTCTCTTCCTTCCCCATTCTTCACCTCTCCCTTAGCCAAAGTATCCGATTCTTCCATATCCTCTGCTTTAGAGCTTGAATCAGGGGTTTCCTCTGTCACAACACGAGCAGATACATCAGCTCCATCTAGAACTTCCGAGTTTAAGTTATCTTCTCCATTAGGTACACTAGAGCTCAAAGCTTCACACTTGACATCAGTTCCTAATGCATCACAGTTGCTCGACGAAATGTCTGACTGAACCTCCAATGATTTCGAATCACAGTCAGTGTCTTTGCCCATAACACCAACTGGGATCTTATAGCCTTTCTTAGAGCACTCCACACATTTGACATATTCGTAACCTAAATCCGTTCTAACCATCTCAGCTTCGCTATGTACGCATGGGTCCAGAGCAAAAACTGGGATTAGATACACGTACCTCCTCCGATCACAGAACTTTTTGGAGCTAAAAGACGGAGCCACACGCTTGTACCCAAACACACGAATCTGATCAGGTAGATTCGAATTGAGCCGCTCCACAAATCCAGGCGGATCAACATAGAAACGACCAGAAACCACCTGCCCAACCGCACTCACGCCCTTATCGGTTCGAGCGGATCGTGCCCACTCGTAACTTCTTGGCTTGTTCCGATCGGCCTCAGGTACGGCTCCGGCATGGAACAAAGCCTCTTCGAGCTCGCCTTCAATGGTTTTGGCTCCGGGGTTCTTTTGCATTCCCTGATACCCTACTCCGCAAAATGCAAACACGATTGCAACTTTCCGCCGCCTGTATTTCGGCTTTCTGTGTTCAGCGACGTTGCTTCCGCCGGCGGCGGGAACCGACGAATCAGTTTCATGGCCAATGGTTGAAATTTTGAGCTTCTTCTGGTCTGGTTCTCGATCAGGAGCCTCTTCTTCAGGCAATTTCTCGATTTCAGGCTCCTGATTCTCCATTTTCACCACAAAGTGTAGTAGTTCTTTCGTTGCTACGGTTAAGTTTAGGTCTGTACCCTCGTAGAACCCTAGAACTTAGAAGACGAAGGACTCCCTTCTATACGACGCCGTTTTACAGTCAGCGCTTTTTTAAGAACTGGGCCTTGAAAGGTCTAGTATCCCTGAGTGAGAGATTGGGCCTTGAAACCCAAATATTGTTGAAACAATTGGGGGACCTAAACAGTTATGCTAGTAATTTTTGTTCTTTCCCCCACAGGGAACAGTAATTTTCATTACTTTTTCTTTGAAAATTATGATTCATAGTAATTGAAAGATACATAAAATGAATATTTAATTAAAATTAACAAATTCTACATCATGATCATGTACTCATGTACAACTTGAGTTTTCATTCTAAATTTGAACTAAGATATTTTACATATGTTGATAGTCACTACAAAAAAAAAAGGGTAAATAACATAGTTATAAATTTATTTGTGCTCAAATAATACTACTATTGAGATCTTGATCATATCTTCCTAATATTACAATACTAGGTGAAGGTGTATGTTGATTGAGTTTTATAGGCTGTCCGAAACATGTCATGGGACTACTACTAAACCAGGATGTCATACAACTGTTGTGATATATGAAACAACAAGATAGAATCATCACAAGATGTCTCATAGATGGTATGAAGACAATGAGCAGAACTAACAAAGATGTTGAGGTACTACTTGAGAATATTGCAGTAAGAACATATGTGAAGTTCCGAAGTAGTACATCAAGTAGTACAGGAAGCCAAGTTGTGTGAATACTTTGAAGAGTTGGAGAACAAACGTGTGGGACAATTTGGACAAGCCAAGAAGGTTAGATATATCATAGAATGTATCAAACGTCTGAATCAGTTCATGTATTAGTCCGACGTTAATAAATGAAGTAGTACATGAAGCTGAATTAAAGAGTTTGAGTACATAACCTTAAGACCAATTTGGACAAGTCAAGTGGCGGTTGCTGAGCTGGATAAACATCTAGAATAGAAAATTCAAGATGAGATCTTGGAGAGGAACTTCCCTTATCCAAAAAGAAAAAGGAAAGTTCTCAATTTCCTATTTGTTGTATAATAGGAAAGTTGCCAACCTTAGGGTTTGGGCAATTGATATAAATACCAAGAGGCCTCTTCATGAAGACCTGCGCGCTTTAAGGTAGTTTTTGAGAGATGCACACAAGATATGTGGTGTCGCCCCATCAACAAGATAGATAAATCTTTTGATGGTTTATTCATCTAGAAAAGAATGATATGCATAGTAGTGCTTTTACCATATGTAGTTGTAATTGCTATCTTGTTCTAGTGAATTTGTTCTGTATTAGGTCCCGGGGATATAGGAAAAACCGAACCCTGTTAACAAAGCTTGTGTGTTATTTAGTTTATGCTCATACAAACACGAAGTAGATCCTAACTAGACTTAGCCAGAAATATGCGTTTTCAATTGGTATCAGAGCGGGTGCTCAATAGAGATATGTTCTTGTTTCGGGTGTGATCTTGGATTTGTGGCTAACGAATAATGAAAAAGGAAATCGAGTTGATTCACATGGTTTGTGAGATTCGAAGAAACGAAGCAAAGGAGAGATATGGTGTGTAGGGTTATGATAAAAGTTGACGACATATCAAGTTCACATGGAGATTCAAAATCATCTATAGATCATCACTTCTTGTGCTGTCTAAAGAAGAAAGAAAAAATTGAGGTAGCAAGAAGAAAGGTTAGAGGTCTGAAATATTATGATTGGGCATGAATTCATTAATATAATTGGGCCTGTAAGTAGCCCAATACGAGAAGAGATTGAAGAGAAGAGAGGCTTCATTAAATTCACAGCTCGAAGTCTAGTGAGTTAAGAGAAAGAAGATTCTCGATGAAGAAGACTTATTAGAAGAGTTGAGGGAGAATTCAGAAATCAAAGGTCTGGTTTTGGGATTTTGATTTTAAGAATAGAGAGAAACTTCAATACAAGAGAGGTCTGGTTTTAGGAAAAGCAGATAGGGAAACATCGAGGCTTTCTCTTCGGTTGTTGATTTCGCCAAAGATGTCAGATTACAGTGTTGGCTCGCCAAAATCGTTAGAAAGGGAGTGTTCTTTTTTCTTCGTCATCGAGAGTCAGAGAGATGGACAAATCACAAATTCTCTCAAGTCTAAAGATATGTTTTATCAAGGAAAACAGAGAGTCTGTAGAAGAGAAGGAATCAAAAGAAGTTTGATTGTGTTTGCTCCTGACCGTGGTCTCATGGAGTTTATGAAAGATTTTTCCATGTTTTGGGGTTTATTCTGGTTATGCTGAATTTTGAGATGATCAAGATCAAGAGATAAACTTTCAGGATTATGGGAGCGTTGTGGATGTCAAAGCTATATGAAGTTGACTGAGGACCTGTGTACAACCACACGTGTGACACTAATTAAGAAAATCAGAAAAGATAAAATCAAGACTTGTGTACAACCATATCTTCTGGGGTTCATTCTTTATCTTGGAGATACTAGCGGCGAATGTTAGAATACTTCTTGGGTGGTGTTTCAATTGTGATTTCTTAATCTAGAAGAGAAAGGAGGGAGTTTTCAGGTTTATAGTGGAGAAACTAACTAGATATGCTGATGTCAGATTCTGGAAGGAAGAACTGAATTGTTTTGCATCGCTTCAGTGGGATCCTAAACATTGCAAGGGTATATGATGAGTTCAATGACCTGAATGTTCTTGAAACTTTTGATTCTGTGTGTTAAAATTTCGCGGTTGACATCTCTGCTGGATTTTGAGCTTTCTAAATGGGTTGGACAACGCTAGAATAGCTGTCTTTTCGGAGCTGAATTTGTTTTTGTTGTTCGGACTAAGAAATCTGAAGGAAGAAGACTAAGTGGCTACTCCTGATTGCTTCTAATGGAGTTAATAGGAATATCTCTATGCTTGGCAACTCGTCTAGCTAGAAATTCTGGAGGATGATGACTAAGGCTCTCATTGGTAAAGTCCTTGGTAAATACAAGGAATACTGTGAATCATAGAAGCTCAAGTTAAGGTGAATAACTTCAAAGAGAATATCTACAGATCAAAGAATGAAGAGACTTCACATCACTGGTTTCATTAGAGAAAATGTTTTAGAGGAGCTCTTGTCTCAAGAGACGTTGGATTTAAAGCAATTTTGTAGAATTTGGAGGCGGGGACACGAAGTGTTGTCATAATTTGGATGTGGAGAAGCAACAAAGAATAAAGTGATTTGGAAGTCTACATTTTGATTGGCTAAAGTCTGATTTGGAAGTTTGTTGATGTATATGTCGTGATTTTGTGAATGTTGAGCTTCATAAGAAGAGCTTTCGAAGAAGAAAACAAATAACATGTTCATGTTTTTGTTCAAAGCGAAGAAAAAGGGATTCTTGTTCTTAATGCAGCCACAAATGGTTCTTGTCATGGGAAAGAAAAATAGAAAGGAAGATGAGCCTATGTAATATGGTTCTTAAAGACGTCTTCTGGTATTTATTTGTGAAGAAATCAAAGAATGACGAAAAGAAAGAGATTTTGGGTAAATCGTTTTCTTTCTTGAGCGGCTACTTTCTTCTCAAGTTACTTTGTCTACAGACTTCGTGTTTGAGCTACGAATGGTGTTCTGGAAACTTGAGAGCGAGATCTTTCCAATGCTATAAAGATCTCTTTCAGATTCCTTGTGATTTGATGGGAAATCGCTCTCAAAGTTGGCTGCTCGCTGGTTTGTATTGTCCCGAAGTTGTCTTACGAATTTGATCGTAATTTGCTAACCGTAAACCCAAATCGTGATCCGCTTCTTGCTGTGGCTTTGTATGACTGCTGTGGATGTTGTCACCAAGTTTCATAATTTTATGGATTGTTTTGCTGCTCCGTTTATGATCTGCTTCAAGACTGATTAAAAAAGTTTCAGTTCAAGAGTTGTTTGATTATGGGAATCAATCTTCTGTGGCTAATTCAATTTTCTTTTTGGCGATGAAAGGAAAGATCGATCTACTTACTAATGGAGCAGAATTTTAGTTGTTTCAAGACAAGAAGTTGTGGAATAAATTGTTGAAGGCCAGCTTGCAGATCATATTTTTTTTAGAGATGATCCTGTTTGGTCATGTAAACATGCATGTGTGATTAACAAAGAACATAAAGAAGGTTGTGTGATTAAAGAGAAAAAAGAGATCCCTGAGGAAGAGAGAGATGCAGCCATGGGGGAGAAGTAAGGGAAGAGGAGATTTCAACTGCATCATCGATGTCAAAATATATGATTTTCGGATGTAAATGCTTCCGTCAAGAGTTCTCTGTTTTTGGAAAAGCTTCAATATAAAGTCTTTAACCTCTGTTGACTAATGGACGGTGTTTACAAAGGATTTGGTCAAGATTTGAGGTTGCTTTGAGGCTGAGTTTTTGTGAAGTTCTTTGAGAAGATTTTTTAAAAATCTGAGAAGGATAACAAAAATCTGTTTGAAGATAGCAACTTCAAGAGAGGGTTAGGAGATCCCAAAGTAATCCGATCATGCTGAAATTTTGTGAGGAGCTTGGTGCTATTAAGGACTTGAGATTCAACGGTTGGATTGAAGTTTTGATGGTTGAATTGCTTTTTATTCAAGCATCTTCAGTCTGTTCCAGAATCAGTTTATTCGAAGTTTCAGATTTGATCAGTTCCAGTGGTGACATCAAAAGGAGAACCAAATGAACTCAGAATGGGATAAAATTTGGCAGAGATACTGTAGACATGTTGAACTAGATTCTGGTAGAATAGAACTGGATTTGGAGTCCGTGAACATAGTTGAATGATAATATTGCAGAACAGTTGATTCAGAGTCTTACGCACCAAAGAATTTCTCATGACATGAAAGGCCAAGAGTATAGATGTTGAAACATGTTATGGTAGCTTGCTGGAATCTAAGAAGAATGATGACAAGCGTTTTTGGAGAAAGCTTTGAGACAGAGTGATCGAAACTGAGACTAAGAGAGAGGTTGAGACATAAAACTTTCTACCAAGGCATGTTGATTGAGAAGTTGTCATGGGAAGAAAAGTTCAGTCAAAGGGTTTTAAAGAGATTTTGCTAGAAGAAACCAAGCTTGGCTCATGGTGGTGATGTGAAGAATTTTTCAAGTGGAGTTAGGAGTAACACTTTGGAAAGGAAAGAGTTGTTATGTATGTGGTATTTAGTGACGGCCTGCTAGTATATATTTTTGTGTATGCTGCAATTTTTGATGAAGTATTGCTAGATATGTTGCTACCACAAGGAGAAAGAGACCTTCAATATTGGAAAGCGAAGAGAAAAAAAAAAGGAACTTAAATCTAAATCGATTGTGGTGGTTGCTATTAAGATGATTTGTTTGAGAAAGGATGGTTCTTGTCAGAGATGAAGAGTAGTGTTATTCTCTAAATTGAATGATTGAAGATTTTGAAGATACAATTATAAGCTTGTGGAAATCACCATGAAGTTGTTAAAGTCTGAGAATTCATCGACAAAGGTTAAGCTTAAAAATCAGAAACTCTCAAGATGTCAAAACCAAATATCATTTGTTTGGAGTTTTGAACACATTGATGCACTCAAGCAAGGGGGAGATAAACAAAGTTGTTGGTTTGGATATGAGATGTTACGATCAGCTCACAAATATCATTAAAACAGAGGATAGTTGCAGAGCTAAGCTGGGGGAGAAGAGAATGTCAAGTGTGTTGTGAGCTAAGAGCAAAAATTATGGGGGAGTTTTACTAGTGCTTAAAGGATGTGCTTGAGTATCAAACTAAGTTAAAAAGGGGGAGAATGAGGATGTTTGAATTTTCAAGACACATTGAATAGGAGATTGAAGGAGACACATTGAATAGGAGATTGAAGGAGTTCTAAAACGGAGTCATCAAGAGAGAGATTGAAGATATTGTGATGACTGTTTTGATAAGATGCATGGAATTGAAAAGTCAATCATCTAGGGTGAGATTGAAGATGCATAGCAAACTAGTTCTAATAGGTTCATGGAGAGATTGAAGTCAATCATCTAGAGAGAGATTGAAGATGCATATCATACTAGTTTTAATAAGTGCATGGATTATAAAACTCAATCACCAAGGGAGAGATTGAAGGTGTATGTGTTGACTGAGTTTTATAGGCTGTCCGAAACATGTCATGGGACTACTACTAAACCAGAATGTCATACAACTGTCGTGATATATGAGACAACAAGATAGAATCATCACAAGATGTCTCATAGATGGTGTGAAGACAATGAGCAGAACTAACAAAGATGTTGAGGTACTACTTAAGAATATTGCAGTAAGAACATATGTGAAGTTCCGAAGTAGTACACGAGGTAGTACGTCAAGTAGTACAGGAAGCCAAGTTGTGTGAATACTTTGAAGAGTTGGAGAACAAACGTGTGGGACAATTTGGACAAGCCAAGAAGGTTAGATATATCAGAGAATGTATCAAACGTCTGAACCAGTTCATGTATTAGTCCGACGTTAATACAGGAAGTAGTACATGAAGCTGAATTAAAGAGTTTGAGTACACAAGCTTAAGACCGACTTGGACAAGCCAAGTGGCGGTTGCTGAGCTGGATGAACATCTAGAATGGAAGATTCAAGATGAGATCTTGGAGAGGAACTTCCCTTATCCAAAAAGAAAAAGGAAAGTTCTCAATTTCCTATTTGTTGTATAATAGGAAAGTTGCCAACCTTAGGGTGTTGGACAATTGATATAAATACCAAGAGGCCGCTTCATGAAGACCTGCGCGCTTTAAGGTAGTTTTTGAGAGATGCACACAAGATGTGTGGTGTCGCCCCATCAACAAGACAGATAGATCTTTTGATGGTTTATTCATCTAGAAAAGAATGATATACATAGTAGTGCTTTTATCATATGCAGTTGTAATTGATATCTTGATCTAGTGAATTTGTTCTGGACTAGATTCCGGAGATGTAGGAAAAACCAAACCCCATTAACAAAGCTTGTGTGTTATTTAGTTTATGCTCATAAAAACACGAAGTAGATGGTGTAGATCAGGGTATGATAAAACACAATGAAACTTGTTTAGTCTAAGAATGCCCAAGTATCAAAGTCTTCTTACTCCGTTGAGAACGTTTTTTGTTCTAGCCGCAATAAGGAAAGAAGAGTTGAAAAGCCCTTTGATTAAAATTCAATAAGTCGTGCCCCCACAAGTCAAGGGATCGACAACTATAAATAAGAACACCAAAACCCTAGTCTCTTTAGGAATGGATATGTATTAGTATAGGACCTATCTAAACCCAAAAGTAAAAGAAAACTCCAATTTAAGAATAACCAAATAAAAATAAAAGAAAGCCTAAATAAGTCCTAAAAATAATAAGCACCCTGCATCAGGTCACCCGGGGAGAGAAAGATTCGACCTCGAATCGTCAGCAGTATCATGAGCAACATACGGAACAAGATGCTTGACATTGAAGACATCCGAACAATGTATATCAGGGGGAAGAAGAACACGATACGCGTTAGCATTAATCTTCTCCACAACTTCGAGGGGACCAATCTTGCGAGACTTTAGTTTGTTATAAGTTCCCGCCGGAAAACGATCACGTGTCAACACAGCCCACACAAAATCACCAACACGAAAAGTGACGTGACGCCGATGACGATCTGCAACAGCTTTGTATTTTGCAGACGAGACTTGGAGATTATCATGAACCTGAGCATGGAGAAAAGCAAGGTCAGCGACGAAATCCAAAGCTTGGCCGTGGTCTCGCGAGACATCCGGTGCAACATGAAGGTCAACAGGACCACGAGGAACGACACCATAGACTATCCGAAAAGGACTGAACTTGGTACTCCGGTTAACGGCATGATTATGAGCAAACTCAGCTTGACACAAAACTGAATCCCACGACCCTGATATTGTCACCCACCAAACAGCGTAACATGTCACCCAAAGACCGGTTTGTCACCTCCGTTTGACCGTCAGACTGTGGATGATAAGCAGAACTCATGTCGAGGCTAGTACGGAGCAAACGCCACAGAGACCGCCAAAAATGACTCAGAAAACGTGAATCCCGGTCTGAGACAATGGAGCAAGGAAGCCCGTGAAGACGATATATTTCCCTGAAAAATAAAACAGCCACCTGAACCGCATCCGTTGTCTTCTTACAAGGAATGAAATGGGCCATTTTAGAGAAGCGATCGACGACCACAAAAATTGAATCATTACCGCGTTGAGTACGAGGCAAACCCAAGACAAAATCCATACTAATATCTGTCCAAGGTTGGGTAGGAACCGGAAGAGGCATGTAAAGACCACTATTGGAGGCATGACCCTTTGATTTCTGACAAACCACACAACGTTCCACAAAACGAGCAACATCACGACGTAAGGACGGCCAAAAATAAGAATCCGCAACCAACTGAAGTGTGCGATCACGACCAACATGACCTTCACCATGAAGTTCCTTGATAAGTTGGAGGCGTAAACTGCAAGAAGGCACACACAAATGATTGTCTCGAAAGACAAACCCATCAACCAACACATAAGAGGACTTAATCCCAGCCTTCAAATCAGACCAAATGCGACCAAAATAAGGATCATGCTGATACATTTCAACAAAAACAGCAAACCCCGGAACGGACACGTGATGAGACGTAAGAAGAGCATGACGACGACTCAAAGCATCAGCCACCTTATTGGAACGTCCTGATTGATGTTTGATGACAAACGTGAACTGCTGCAAAAACGCAATCCATGAAGCATGACGTGAGGAAATCTTATCTTGACTGCCCAAATGCTTCAATGCGTCATGATCTGTGTAAAGGATAAACTCTTGAAGAAAAAGATAATGTCGCCAGTGCTTCACTGCTTGAACAATTGCATAAAACTCTACGTCGTAAGTGCTATAGCGAACACAGGAACCTGAGATTTTCTCACTGAAAAATGCAATTGGACGACCTTGTTGACTCAACACCGCTCCAATACCCAACTTGCAAGCATCACAATGCAGTTCAAACACCATAGCAAAATCCGGCAATGCTAAAACCTTTGTCGATGTAAGCTTGTCTTTCAAAGTCACAAACGCCTCATTAGCCGCGGAAGTCCACACAAACGACGAACCTTTCATACAGTCAGTAAGAGGTGTTGCAATGTTGCTAAAATGATGAACAAACCGGCGGTAAAATGACGCAAGTCCATGAAAGCTGTGCACATCACTAATTGTAGTTGGGGTAGGCCATGATTTAATAGCTTCGACTTTGCTAGGATCAACTTCGAGACCACGCTTAGACACCACATAGCCCAAAAATAAAACTTGTTCTGCCCCAAAAACACATTTCTGTCTAGCCGCGAACAACTCCTCTCGACGAAGAACAAGAAGAACAGCCTCCAAGTGCTCCAAATGACTTTGCAAATCATTGCTAAAGACCAAGATGTCATCAAAATAAACAACAACGAACTTACCAATGAAAGGTCGAAGTGCTTGGTTCATGACGCGCATAAACGTACTTGGTGCATTAGAAAGGCCAAACGGCATGACCAACCATTCAAACAAACCCTCACGTGTCTTGAAAGCAGTTTTCCACTCATCACCAGGGCGAATTCTGATTTGATGGTAACCACTCTTTAAGTCCAACTTGGTGAAAATAGACGCATGCCCAATCTGGTCTAAAAGATCGTCGAGGCGAGGAATAGGAAAACGGTATCGAACCGTAATCTTATTAATAGCGCGACTATCCACACACATTCGCCAAGAACCATCCTTCTTGGGAATAAGCAAGGCAGGCACAGCTGTAGGACTTAAACTCTCACGTACATGGCCTCTTGCAAGAAGTTCTTCCACTTGCCGACGTAACTCCTCATGCTCCTGTGGACTCATACGATAATGTAGACGGTTAGGAAGAACCGCATTAGGCACCAGATCGATGTGGTGTTGAATATCACGTAAAAGGAGGTAAACCGTTGGGAAAATCCGATGGAAAAACATCTTGAAACTTTGAGAGTAAACCCGCAAAGCCGTGGGGAACCGGAAAAGATGACGTCGGAGCAGCATGAGATGCCACTAATGCAAGCAGAAACTCAGACTCGACAGCTTGAGCCTCAAATGCAGACTTGGGAAGAACTAACAACGACTGGGATACAGCAGACGAAGTCTTCGCCGGAGTAGGACGTGAGGATGGAAGCGTCGCAGCTTGCTCGTTGGAAGGCACCAGAGTGACTATCCGGTCATTATACGTAAAACTGTAGGTATTAGTTTTACCACGATGAGTGACGTCTCGATCAAATTCCCAAGGGCGACCAAGTAATAAGTGACATGCATCCATTGGAACGACATCACAACTCACTGTATCCTTATACACACCAATAGAGAATGCCACAAGTGCCTGCTTAGAGACACTCAAATCTGTTCCATTACTGAGCCAAGCTAACTGATATGGAGAGGGATGAGGAGTGGACTGAATCCCTAATTTGGCAACAGCGTTCTCAGAAATAGCGTTAATACAACTTCCCGAATCAACGATCAGCTTGCAAATCTTCTCATTGATCGTACACATCGAACGAAAGAGAGAAGTGCGAAGCCAGGATTCCTTGGTTGACTGCGGCAATAAACAATTGTGACGAAGAACCAAGATTTGTGGACCTTGACCTGTGTCTCCCCTGATCAACTCATCACCTTGTTCAGGAGAATCAGACTCATAGTCATCATAGCAAGGACCACCATCACCTCTGTCTCTTGAGTGAATAAGCTGTGCTTAGTCTGGTTAGGACAAGTTGTTTGTCTATGACCTGACTCACCACAACTGAAACAATGTAAAGCCCCTGTTCGAGGTTGTCGCGAAGCTGCAATAGAGTCTGGCGGAGCACCAGGTCGAAGATTGGTAGGACGTGTGGCCGCTGCTTCTTAACCTTGTGAAGTGGCAGAGTCAGTAGGTGCAGGTCCGAGAAAACGAACACGAGACGACGAAGGATTCCAATTAGACTTGTATTGTAGCTCCATACCAATGGCTCGTTGATGTGCTTCAGAAACAGTGGTTGGGTTGAACTGTTGTAAAGGTAGTTGGAGTTGAGTACGAAGACCACCAATAAATCGAGAAACAAGCTGCTCCTCTGTTTCTAAAAGTGTAGTACGTGCTGTCATCTCAAAGAAGTCGGAAGCATACTCATCCACTGTGCGTGATCCCTGACGCAAATTCTGAAGCTTAGTGTATAAGGTTCTCTCATAATTATAGGGGAGAAAATCTTTTTATGTGTTTCTTCAACTTCTCCCATGACGTAATCTTGTTTTTACCGGAACGCCGCCGTGTCTCCTTAAGCTGAGTCCACCAGGCCATGGCTCTACCTTTGAATTGTGTTGCCACTAACGAAACACTAACATCATCAGGCACCTTCTTGAAGTCCAAAACTTCCTCCACCATATGAAGCCAGTCGAGAAACTCCTCTGCCTTAAGGCCACCTGCAAATTCTGGGATATCCAACTTGAAGCCAGTTTCCCAACGAGGGTGAGGATTGTTATTGTGAATGACGTTGTTGCGAGGGTGAACTTGTTGCACATGTCGTTGTTGAATGGGGACTGCAAACAAATTATCCGGAGCTTCCTCGTCTGAACCATAGTCACTTGCTCCACGACGTTCACGTCGTTCATGTCTGCGATCTCGATCTTGATCCTGCTGAGCCTGCAACACCGTTGTTAGTGCGTTTTTAACAGCGTGTTGTAACGCATCATGAAGTCCAGTCGTGAAGTTCTCCAAGGTTTGGTGCAAATCTTCATGTTGTTCGTCAAGAGTCTTCCGTGGAGCCATCGAGAAAGCGTAAAAAGCAAAGGATCGACCCTTAATTGAGAAATAAAGGTGCTGGAATCTGATACCAACTGGTGTAGATCAGGGTATGATAAAACACAATGAAACTTGTTTAGTCTAAGAATGCCCAAGTATCAAAGTCTTCTTACTCCGTTGAGAACGTTTTTTGTTCTAGCCGCAATAAGGAAAGAAGAGTTGAAAAGCCCTTTGATTAAAATTCAATAAGTCGTGCCCCCACAAGTCAAGGGATCGACAACTATAAATAAGAACACCAAAACCCTAATCTCTTTAGGAATGTATACGTATTAGTATAGGACCTATCTAAACCCAAAAGTAAAAGAAAACTCTAATTTAAGAATAACCAAATAAAAATAAAAAAAAACCCAAAATAAGTCCTAAAAATAATGTAGATTCTAACTAAACTTAGCCGCAAATATGCATTTTCACTAGGTTCATTCGTTAGTATAGTTGCAATAAGAAAATCGAGCTCATTGATCATCATCCAATATTTATTTTTGTATTGACCGCACATTTATACCATCAATTAACTCATTTGAATTTATATTTGGCATTTGTTGATATTTTTTTTTTTTAAGTTTTTCAGGTATGCTACACCATATTCGTTGACAAAAAAAAAAATTCATGCTTAACCAAATTTCATTTAGTAGAACTTTAGGTCGAAGCTTGAAAAAGTGTGTCTATCTATCTACCCTAGTTACTAGACGTGACTCGTCGTTAAACCATGAGCAGTTTAATGTTATAAAATTAATAACATAATACATGAGTAAAATGGGTAGAGGATACCCAATTAAAAGTAGGTGNGATATGGAGAGGGATGAGGAGTGGACTGAATCCCTAATTTGGCAACAGCGTTCTCAGAAATAGCGTTAATACAACTTCCCGAATCAACGATCAGCTTGCAAATCTTCTCATTGATCGTACACATCGAACGAAAGAGAGAAGTGCGAAGCCAGGATTCCTTGGTTGACTGCGGCAATAAACAATTGTGACGAAGAACCAAGATTTGTGGACCTTGACCTGTGTCTCCCCTGATCAACTCATCACCTTGTTCAGGAGAATCAGACTCATAGTCATCATAGCAAGGACCACCATCACCTCTGTCTCTTGAGTGAATAAGCTGTGCTTAGTCTGGTTAGGACAAGTTGTTTGTCTATGACCTGACTCACCACAACTGAAACAATGTAAAGCCCCTGTTCGAGGTTGTCGCGAAGCTGCAATAGAGTCTGGCGGAGCACCAGGTCGAAGATTGGTAGGACGTGTGGCCGCTGCTTCTTAACCTTGTGAAGTGGCAGAGTCAGTAGGTGCAGGTCCGAGAAAACGAACACGAGACGACGAAGGATTCCAATTAGACTTGTATTGTAGCTCCATACCAATGGCTCGTTGATGTGCTTCAGAAACAGTGGTTGGGTTGAACTGTTGTAAAGGTAGTTGGAGTTGAGTACGAAGACCACCAATAAATCGAGAAACAAGCTGCTCCTCTGTTTCTAAAAGTGTAGTACGTGCTGTCATCTCAAAGAAGTCGGAAGCATACTCATCCACTGTGCGTGATCCCTGACGCAAATTCTGAAGCTTAGTGTATAAGGTTCTCTCATAATTATAGGGGAGAAAATCTTTTTATGTGTTTCTTCAACTTCTCCCATGACGTAATCTTGTTTTTACCGGAACGCCGCCGTGTCTCCTTAAGCTGAGTCCACCAGGCCATGGCTCTACCTTTGAATTGTGTTGCCACTAACGAAACACTAACATCATCAGGCACCTTCTTGAAGTCCAAAACTTCCTCCACCATATGAAGCCAGTCGAGAAACTCCTCTGCCTTAAGGCCACCTGCAAATTCTGGGATATCCAACTTGAAGCCAGTTTCCCAACGAGGGTGAGGATTGTTATTGTGAATGACGTTGTTGCGAGGGTGAACTTGTTGCACATGTCGTTGTTGAATGGGGACTGCAAACAAATTATCCGGAGCTTCCTCGTCTGAACCATAGTCACTTGCTCCACGACGTTCACGTCGTTCATGTCTGCGATCTCGATCTTGATCCTGCTGAGCCTGCAACACCGTTGTTAGTGCGTTTTTAACAGCGTGTTGTAACGCATCATGAAGTCCAGTCGTGAAGTTCTCCAAGGTTTGGTGCAAATCTTCATGTTGTTCGTCAAGAGTCTTCCGTGGAGCCATCGAGAAAGCGTAAAAAGCAAAGGATCGACCCTTAATTGAGAAATAAAGGTGCTGGAATCTGATACCAACTGGTGTAGATCAGGGTATGATAAAACACAATGAAACTTGTTTAGTCTAAGAATGCCCAAGTATCAAAGTCTTCTTACTCCGTTGAGAACGTTTTTTGTTCTAGCCGCAATAAGGAAAGAAGAGTTGAAAAGCCCTTTGATTAAAATTCAATAAGTCGTGCCCCCACAAGTCAAGGGATCGACAACTATAAATAAGAACACCAAAACCCTAATCTCTTTAGGAATGTATACGTATTAGTATAGGACCTATCTAAACCCAAAAGTAAAAGAAAACTCTAATTTAAGAATAACCAAATAAAAATAAAAAAAAACCCAAAATAAGTCCTAAAAATAATGTAGATTCTAACTAAACTTAGCCGCAAATATGCATTTTCACTAGGTTCATTCGTTAGTATAGTTGCAATAAGAAAATCGAGCTCATTGATCATCATCCAATATTTATTTTTGTATTGACCGCACATTTATACCATCAATTAACTCATTTGAATTTATATTTGGCATTTGTTGATATTTTTTTTTTTTAAGTTTTTCAGGTATGCTACACCATATTCGTTGACAAAAAAAAAAATTCATGCTTAACCAAATTTCATTTAGTAGAACTTTAGGTCGAAGCTTGAAAAAGTGTGTCTATCTATCTACCCTAGTTACTAGACGTGACTCGTCGTTAAACCATGAGCAGTTTAATGTTATAAAATTAATAACATAATACATGAGTAAAATGGGTAGAGGATACCCAATTAAAAGTAGGTGCGTGAATATTATATATAGTCATGGGACTTCATGATTCATGTTTTGAAATCATATAACAAAAAGCCAATCTTTTGTGACATCTTATCACTTGACGTTCGACCCAACCCAACACTGTCTTTTCCATCCTTTTATCCTCTACGTTTTTATTTCTGCAATCGTCATTTTCTATATAAATTGTATTTTCTTTTAATACGAATTTGAGTTTAAAATGTCAATAAATACTCTCTGCAACTGCATAAAGAGCAAATAATTTTTTTTTTGTTCAACAAAGAGCAAATAAAATTATTTCATTAAATACCTTCTGTATCACGTGATGATATGCTGCCCTAAAAGATTTGTAATCATGGAATCTCACATAGATCTTCGAAATTAAAAAGGAAGAAAAATAAATTCAGGTCTTCGTTCTTGTAAATATGATCAACAAGACAACAATAACACCCATCTTAACCATACATAGGCAAATATACAACACTATTTTTTTAAGTAACATACCAATTTTAATTTACAAATTTTTTTTGTAACTAAGAAAAGTACAATTTTTCTATATTTTCGTAAGTAAAATTGGATTATTTAATAAATATGTAAATAGTAATCGTGAATTTGAATTAAATTAATACACATAAAAATTATAGTAAATGACGATAATCATGATGATATGCATGAGAGTGTCTACGCATGCATAAGGAAAAAAGTGAAAAGAAGGGAATAAGTTCGCCAAAACATAATTATGATTAGCGCGGACGACTTGTAATTGTTCTTCTTATAGTATTTAATCCACTTTTGCCAAACTTTTAACTTACCCCAATATTTATTGAATCGAAGGATTTGAACCTTCAGGATGTTTTAGGTTTGGACTTTGGAGTATTTAATATGCTCAAACCGAGACGGCGAGACTGTTTTCAAACTTGGATGTTTCAGTATACCTCTTTGTTATTTACTACATTTACTATTACTTTATACTACTAGTTTTTGTTAAAATTTAATACTAGTACTTAATTACCTAGCTAACATTCTATCACAAATAATATTGAGCTAAATGGATATTAATATTTTGAAAACTAGCTAGCTATTCATTATAGTGACGTTCGTAAACCATGCAAAAAATTAAGACTATTATTCCAAAAACAAAAACAAAAAAAATTTAGACTATCTTTACACATACCAATCTAAATGGAACTAGTTAGATTCTCAACTTCATTGTCTGATTTATGTCAACGTGGGATAACAGACTTTTACGTTCAAAGTGCATCTTCTAAAATGAAGACATGAACATATATAAATTTGGTGTCCACATTGATTATGTTAATTCTCTTAACGGAAATTTTGCTTGAAAAATCGTTTTACAAAAGCTAAATGAATTTGAATCAAATCGTCCAGAATATCAGATTCTTACATAGAAACACATTGTCTTCAACAAACCATGTGTAATAAGCCTGTAAATAACGTAAGAAAGGTAATAAATAAGTCGTCAACGATAGAATATAGGGAGGTCAATTACAAGAAAAAAAATTATTTGTGACATATTGGTGGTTCAAACTCGGGTATGGGGAGGTCAAACACTATAAAATTTAATATCTACACTATTGAAATTTTATGAAATTACATATAAAAATAGCTATTTAATTAATTTACCCAGGTCAAGTGACCTTTTTTTCCTTAATAGGTCTGTCGTTGTAAACTTTCTATGGTTACATTGGAGCTATACCTAAAATGTAAGAGCATCACGAGTAGGAGAACATATTCACCCGTTGCTCAAAAAAATTAATATTTTAATATATAATTAATAAAAAGCTGACATATGTAGAAAAAGACTGAGAAAGGTTTCTACACTAAGTACTTTGAGCAACACTATTTTCTTTCTCTTTTTTTTGTATTTTTTATTAGGTTTTAATAAAAGAATTTAAGAAAAGCAACTACTAGTAAAGAAGGTGTAATATAAAAAAATGAGAGTAATTGATATACATATACTGATCATTTAGATTGTGGCATCTGTTTAATTTGTCAAAGGATCGAGTTCTGATCATTGTGGGATCCGTTAATTTGAGAGAAAGTTGAAGTCATCAAAAAGAAAAAAAAAAATTGATATTCATAATTTAACATTGCTTAAGAAGATTCATGTGACCGTTTGTATTTGACTGAATCTAAGTTTCTAANTCGTTCATGTCTGCGATCTCGATCTTGATCCTGCTGAGCCTGCAACACCGTTGTTAGTGCGTTTTTAACAGCGTGTTGTAACGCATCATGAAGTCCAGTCGTGAAGTTCTCCAAGGTTTGGTGCAAATCTTCATGTTGTTCGTCAAGAGTCTTCCGTGGAGCCATCGAGAAAGCGTAAAAAGCAAAGGATCGACCCTTAATTGAGAAATAAAGGTGCTGGAATCTGATACCAACTGGTGTAGATCAGGGTATGATAAAACACAATGAAACTTGTTTAGTCTAAGAATGCCCAAGTATCAAAGTCTTCTTACTCCGTTGAGAACGTTTTTTGTTCTAGCCGCAATAAGGAAAGAAGAGTTGAAAAGCCCTTTGATTAAAATTCAATAAGTCGTGCCCCCACAAGTCAAGGGATCGACAACTATAAATAAGAACACCAAAACCCTAATCTCTTTAGGAATGTATACGTATTAGTATAGGACCTATCTAAACCCAAAAGTAAAAGAAAACTCTAATTTAAGAATAACCAAATAAAAATAAAAAAAAACCCAAAATAAGTCCTAAAAATAATGTAGATTCTAACTAAACTTAGCCGCAAATATGCATTTTCACTAGGTTCATTCGTTAGTATAGTTGCAATAAGAAAATCGAGCTCATTGATCATCATCCAATATTTATTTTTGTATTGACCGCACATTTATACCATCAATTAACTCATTTGAATTTATATTTGGCATTTGTTGATATTTTTTTTTTTTAAGTTTTTCAGGTATGCTACACCATATTCGTTGACAAAAAAAAAAATTCATGCTTAACCAAATTTCATTTAGTAGAACTTTAGGTCGAAGCTTGAAAAAGTGTGTCTATCTATCTACCCTAGTTACTAGACGTGACTCGTCGTTAAACCATGAGCAGTTTAATGTTATAAAATTAATAACATAATACATGAGTAAAATGGGTAGAGGATACCCAATTAAAAGTAGGTGCGTGAATATTATATATAGTCATGGGACTTCATGATTCATGTTTTGAAATCATATAACAAAAAGCCAATCTTTTGTGACATCTTATCACTTGACGTTCGACCCAACCCAACACTGTCTTTTCCATCCTTTTATCCTCTACGTTTTTATTTCTGCAATCGTCATTTTCTATATAAATTGTATTTTCTTTTAATACGAATTTGAGTTTAAAATGTCAATAAATACTCTCTGCAACTGCATAAAGAGCAAATAATTTTTTTTTTGTTCAACAAAGAGCAAATAAAATTATTTCATTAAATACCTTCTGTATCACGTGATGATATGCTGCCCTAAAAGATTTGTAATCATGGAATCTCACATAGATCTTCGAAATTAAAAAGGAAGAAAAATAAATTCAGGTCTTCGTTCTTGTAAATATGATCAACAAGACAACAATAACACCCATCTTAACCATACATAGGCAAATATACAACACTATTTTTTTAAGTAACATACCAATTTTAATTTACAAATTTTTTTTGTAACTAAGAAAAGTACAATTTTTCTATATTTTCGTAAGTAAAATTGGATTATTTAATAAATATGTAAATAGTAATCGTGAATTTGAATTAAATTAATACACATAAAAATTATAGTAAATGACGATAATCATGATGATATGCATGAGAGTGTCTACGCATGCATAAGGAAAAAAGTGAAAAGAAGGGAATAAGTTCGCCAAAACATAATTATGATTAGCGCGGACGACTTGTAATTGTTCTTCTTATAGTATTTAATCCACTTTTGCCAAACTTTTAACTTACCCCAATATTTATTGAATCGAAGGATTTGAACCTTCAGGATGTTTTAGGTTTGGACTTTGGAGTATTTAATATGCTCAAACCGAGACGGCGAGACTGTTTTCAAACTTGGATGTTTCAGTATACCTCTTTGTTATTTACTACATTTACTATTACTTTATACTACTAGTTTTTGTTAAAATTTAATACTAGTACTTAATTACCTAGCTAACATTCTATCACAAATAATATTGAGCTAAATGGATATTAATATTTTGAAAACTAGCTAGCTATTCATTATAGTGACGTTCGTAAACCATGCAAAAAATTAAGACTATTATTCCAAAAACAAAAACAAAAAAAATTTAGACTATCTTTACACATACCAATCTAAATGGAACTAGTTAGATTCTCAACTTCATTGTCTGATTTATGTCAACGTGGGATAACAGACTTTTACGTTCAAAGTGCATCTTCTAAAATGAAGACATGAACATATATAAATTTGGTGTCCACATTGATTATGTTAATTCTCTTAACGGAAATTTTGCTTGAAAAATCGTTTTACAAAAGCTAAATGAATTTGAATCAAATCGTCCAGAATATCAGATTCTTACATAGAAACACATTGTCTTCAACAAACCATGTGTAATAAGCCTGTAAATAACGTAAGAAAGGTAATAAATAAGTCGTCAACGATAGAATATAGGGAGGTCAATTACAAGAAAAAAAATTATTTGTGACATATTGGTGGTTCAAACTCGGGTATGGGGAGGTCAAACACTATAAAATTTAATATCTACACTATTGAAATTTTATGAAATTACATATAAAAATAGCTATTTAATTAATTTACCCAGGTCAAGTGACCTTTTTTTCCTTAATAGGTCTGTCGTTGTAAACTTTCTATGGTTACATTGGAGCTATACCTAAAATGTAAGAGCATCACGAGTAGGAGAACATATTCACCCGTTGCTCAAAAAAATTAATATTTTAATATATAATTAATAAAAAGCTGACATATGTAGAAAAAGACTGAGAAAGGTTTCTACACTAAGTACTTTGAGCAACACTATTTTCTTTCTCTTTTTTTTGTATTTTTTATTAGGTTTTAATAAAAGAATTTAAGAAAAGCAACTACTAGTAAAGAAGGTGTAATATAAAAAAATGAGAGTAATTGATATACATATACTGATCATTTAGATTGTGGCATCTGTTTAATTTGTCAAAGGATCGAGTTCTGATCATTGTGGGATCCGTTAATTTGAGAGAAAGTTGAAGTCATCAAAAAGAAAAAAAAAAATTGATATTCATAATTTAACATTGCTTAAGAAGATTCATGTGACCGTTTGTATTTGACTGAATCTAAGTTTCTAACTATCTTTCATGTAAAACGTACGTATTTAATAGTGATGAATAAAGATCGATGGTAAAGGAACACATGATTTTACATGTGTTAATTTTGATTTTCGAATATAACTTAAACCTTACAATAGAAGAAGTTGAATCCAATAGCCTGTAATGCTCTGGAAAGCAGAAACATTTGAGACTTTTATTAAATGTTTCAATCATAGCACTGACATCTTCACAATCCGACAAACCCGATATTTCAGTTTTTACTTTCATTTTCATTGAATGCAAATATAAATATCAAACCCATTTCCATCAGAGGTTATGTTTTCGACTTTTCTGATTTCTTCGTCATTATAAAACCTAATGCATAACTGTGAAAAATAAAAATAAACTGCAGGCATAATATTGAAATCACTGGAGATCTTATACAGTGGTTTCTATTGCGTGTTTTTTTTGTTTTCCTTTTTCAAATGGTAAGTTATTGTAGTCGATAGAATCCAACAAACTGTGAAACATTCATTCTCGCTAATTCCAGTCAATTTAATCAAGAAAATAGGAATTTTGATTTGAATTTAATACTAGTGAGCTTTAAACCTTTACAGGAAAGATTATCAATGTTCTGAATCAACTTCTTTTTTCAATTGTGAAAAAAAAAAAATTTGAGCGAGCAGAGGAGGTGTTGATGGCCAAAATAGGGGGTTGGGTAGATTCAGGCAATAAATAGCGAGGACTATTATTATTAGTTGGTGCAATTAATATCTTTCAATTGGTGCATCTATTATTATTGATCATACGGATTTATGAAGATACACTAGCTCTTTTATGGAAGTTTGTTCCTTTTTCACTAAAAAAAAAAACTCAAAAATTAGTAAGAGAAAATGTTGTGTGGCAATACTATTTTTTAAACAAAAAGTAGGGATTTGTCGAAGCAATTTTTGTCTACGCGCATAAAGGAGATTATCAAGGTCATGGGTGTGATGAGTGCGACATATATCAATCGACGGTAGGGAAAGATGTTTCAATTCCTATTGCTAATCTGTAATGTTCCAACAATTATTTCTATTCCATTTGTATTGTAATCAATGTTAGAGACTGGCCATGTAAAAAAAATAGAGAAGAGATTGATCCTTGTCAACCCTAAAGGTAGAACCCTTTTTAATGAGCCTAGCTAGCTAGAGATATTTAATAGTTTGAACTTTGAAGTCAAATAGGTTTAACCTTTAGACGTCTTACTGTTGTTATTCATTTTTAGTTTTTTTACCCTGAACCTTGGATTCTGTAATCCACTCCCTCTAGTGGATTGTAAATGGACCCATTAAATGGAAGTTGTCTCGCACCGTCGCATGAATCAGAAGTGAGAAAATTGTTAGATTCATATCAACATGGTTCGCAATATTGTACTATAATTATGTGTTAATATATATATATATATATTTATTATGCGCTTGAGATACACTGCAACGAATCGGTACCGTAATTTAGGATTTATTTACGTTACTAATAATCATTTTTAATAATTTATCTGTTAGTAGTAACGGTTGTAGTGATCAACGTGACAACATGCATGGTGCTACCCACGCATATTTTGGTTCAATCTATCATAATATCTTATTACAGGTCACACACTACATTCAATCTGTTCATGTTTAGTTTCTATACTAGCTAGAACATATATTTTCATTAGTTCGTAAGTTTTTTATAGCTAATATATATGATGAACGGTATATTACAATAATTTATGAAAATCGATTTTTCAGTCTCGACCGACAAAAACAATGACTGCTACTGCTAGCTCGAAAGTTCGATATAGTTAAGACTTCAACATTTTGTTTTATTTTCGTTTTATATGCTCTTGAGTCTTGACAATGAGTTGGTATAAACGAGTACGAATAATAAATTGCTGCAATTGTCATCATCGAAAATTAAAGAAAAAGAAATAACTATTATTGATTTTAGAAAACATGCAGGACGTTATATTATTCAAATTACAAAATATTAATATATATAGTTCCATAAATACTTTATATATCTGTTGTTAGTTATTTAATATTCATTTATCTTTTGGGTTACACTCTGTACATATTGCCAACGTCAACGTTTCTTTAGCTATGGGAAAAGGGTTTTAAAAAAAATAATAGAAAACAAAAGGCAAACGGAAACGGTAGGCGCAAAGGCGAAGCCCCGTTGAAAGGTCGCTACCTATTTTTAGTGAAGAAACAAAAAAAAGAACACCCCAAGGAAAAAAATCATTCACAGTTTCGCTTTTCTTTTTTGTTCTTTTTTTTTAATCTATCTCTCTCTCCCACCATTATTATCTGTTGATCGATGTTGTTAGATCTGAGCTCTATTCAAATCTGAATCCTTTCAATCTCTTTTCTTTTTCCATCACAGCCATCTAGGGTTTTAAGCCAAGCTATATATATATAGCCCATCATAAAGAGAACTCATCTGCCTCTCAATCTCAATACCAATAAATATCACCACCTTCCTTCTCTCCCATCACTATTCCATCACATACATACTTCTTTTTGTCTCTCTCCGTGTAGTACATACAATTTTATGAGGGGGTTTCCTTAAAGATCACTGGAAACAGACTGGATCTTTGAACTTTTTTTGTTCCGATCCTTTTCATGAGGGTTTGACAAAGAGTTTCTTGCAGACTTCTTTGGCATTCTGTCCACCTCCTTCTATACATATCTGCATGTTTGTATGTATGCGTTTGTGTGTGGAAGAAGGAGGTGGGTATACTGCCAATAGAGATCTGTTAGGGTTTCTTTGTAAAACCCTCTTGATCTGTACATAACTTTATCAATATCTTGAATCTGACGGTCTTGTTTTGTATTTTGGCGATGACGTACGAGCTTCGATGATCTGGGGTAATTATTCGATTAACCCTTCTCTCGTTTCACGTATCTCTTTGATTTTCTTGCTCCTTTTTCTGTTTGAGTTCATATAAAATTCGTTTTTAATATGTGTTTATAACTGTTTCTTTGTGTGTTGAGATTGCATTTCATTTTTTTTTTATGGTATTAATTTTTTTTTTCAAAAAAGCCTCATATATAACCGTCGTCCTTTTTCCTTATTTCTAGTGTGTAACCTTTGGACTATATCGTAAGAAGATTGACTAGTGGCGGTTTTAATGTTCCGTCTTCTAGAAAATGGTTAAAAACACTAAAGAAAAAAAGAAGAGAAGGCCCCAGAATTTCAAAAAGGTAATCAAGATTTTGTTTTACTTTGAGAAATGGTAATGTGGGAAAGGAGAGCATCTTGTTTTGAAGTCTACGATGCTATTATGATGTTCCCTTGTTCTATTTGAAGTCGAAGAAACAGTAGTAGAGATTACGTGTACTCCTTCATTTGGTATCATTTCTGACCTATATATATATACAAAGTTCATGACCTATATACAAAGTTCATGAATTACATTTCATGATAGCTAATTACAATGCTGGTGAGTAAATGGATATAATTTTGTTCCTTACGTATATGCCTTGATTTATGGAACAAATTAAGTATAAATCCGTACCAAGTAAAATATTGACCTACAAGTTAAACGAAAAAAAGAAGGAAAAAATATCAAAGTAATGAAATTAACATTGAACTTCGTCTGATTGAGCAATAAGTCTCTATTGTCAGTGAGACCAAGTTTACAGAGATCTAATAAGTTTGGTTTCAGGTTTTGCGTGAGTACTATTAGATCATAAATTTGCACACTTGTATTTCAATGTTCTAAATAATTAGCTATGCAATAAACAATGGTTTCTAAGTATAACGAGCTTTTCAATTAATAAAAAAATAAGTATATCTATATCTCAAATTTGTTTTCACCTATCATTCTATCAAGGCACAAAGAGTTTGCTAGTTTCGATGGAGCTCCAACATGAAAGAGGCTCTGTTGATCATAAAATTTCATTTGGCACGAAGGTGTGCCATGAATATCCAGAGCCTGTAGAAATTCGTACATTTATAATCAGAGGATGAAGAATGTGGTAATGATATCATAGAGTACTACTCACTTACCAAGTCACATGAATCCCAAATCAATAATCTATGTTTTTTGTCTCATGACTCTCATCTTCTATAAATGTTGTAAATGAGTATATATTATGTAACCAGTTTGCGGATTTAATAATTATAAATTATAGTAGGATTCACATAAATTTTTTGGGTAACCGACTTTATTCGATGGTTTTCAAAGTCTTGTAAAGTTTGCTCCACATAATACTACACTTCACCACTCTAGACGTTTTACTTGTGATAAAAAAAAAAACAGGTTTTCTATAGTAATTTTGATACCAGTAATTGTAATTCGGTTCAAAATTTTCTCACTAATACAAAAATATGTCTCGATTTGTATGCGTTTAGAAGCTCAAAATATTTTCTTTACAACATTCTTAAGAAAAAACAAGACCACAAAAACTCATCAAAAAAAACATTAAGCTATAAAGGCCACAATATTAATCTATACATGAGTTATAAATATTCATGCTCATGCATTGGTTTTCATTCTAGTTATGAGTTGATGATTTTAGACAAATAATGAAAATATGGTTTTACTTAAGGTTATCGACTGTATTATTTTTTTTTTTTTGGGTCAAAATATCGACTGTATAATCTAACATGACTCATTTGTAGACTATGATTAAAATTAAAACTTCGTTTGCTGGAGAAATCAAGCTTACATCCGGAAAGTGGGCTCCAATCAGTTATAGGAATGGGCTTCAAGCCCGACATACACATTGACATTTTGACTTCGTCTTAAAGGTTGTCTGTAGTATACAGTAGTTTTTTTTGGAATCATCGTTTTTTCATGCATCAGAAAAATCTGTTCATTCGATATCGACATGCTAATAAATAGTGTTAGTTTTACAACAAAAATGAATTTAAATACATTTGTTTACGTAATTAGAACAGTAATAATGGTTAGATCCAAAGATTCGTGTATCAGAGAATTAGTTGCGCCAACTTTTTACATAAATAATGAATATAAATGCTTTGTTCCGATCTTAATGTGTAATGGATGCCAAGTATAGCAACATTATTCTATATGCATTACACACTTTAATTCGATTTATGTATATAAGAAGCACGAAAGTAAAACATAAAGCAAGCTTCAAAGGATATGCGAATCTGTCACAGGTGCCACTAGCTAAATTTGTCTTTTCTGATTAATTTAGACGACTCCTGAGAAAAAAACCTTGAAATAGAAATAAAAGTAGCTAGCTAGCTTCAATGACTAATCCATCACTAACGCACACTTGTTTACATTATTTGGAGACTGAATGGCTTAGTATATTGAGATCATGTTTTAGTTTCAAAAATTAGTGTAGAACATTTCCCAAAGAATACGATACGATCGGAATTATAGTGGTATATTTTTCTACGATACGAGGAAAGGAACCGTGATGGAATTTTTCAATCGTAATAAAAATAGTCGAATAAATAAATATAAAACTAACTAACAAAAGCTTTTTTAAGTTTTAACATTGTAGCGGCCGGGGGGGTTGGCTGAGTCACTCTCTCACGATCGCGGATTAAATTAGCTGGTTACTACAACCGTTGACTAGTCAACTGTGTTGACAGATGTTTTAGTTGGTTTTAGCGTCACTCAGAAATTAAAGTGGAAAAAACACCAATTTCTTTTACGACAGAATATAATAATATATAATCAGTATAAATTTTAATTTTGATAAAAATGGGAAAATAGTTCTTCTTTTTTTTTGGTTCGAAAAAATAGAAGAATATAAGTACAGAAAATAACATGAAAAAAGAAATATGCTATTTTTGGTTTGAAAAAAAAGAAGAAGGTTAGTGTAGAAATAACAAAATTATAATAAAAATGGCAACATGCATTACACTAAAGTGTCGACAGATTCATGAAACAATTTCGACATAACTAAGAGATAGAGAGAGAGAGAGAGAGAGAGACTCGATGCACCCATCTGTCACGCCCGCTCTTTCCATTTCTTCACGTTTCCCTTTTCTATTCTTTATTTCTTAATGTCCTTATAAAATACACCAGAGACGCTGCTTGTTCTTATTTTTTTTTTCTTTGACTACACGAAACTATAAACACCAACTACTTCCTTTAAAGTCTTTAGTTTTTTTTTTTTAGTCGGAAATTTAAAGTATGGGATCTCTCTCGACGTTCCAAGAGCGGTTGCAATACCCGACTGCGAGGCGTGATGAGTCTGTCGTTGATGATTACCACGGCGTTAAAGTCTCCGATCCTTACCGCTGGTAAAATCTTTTGCATTCGTTTCCAGCTGCTGTAAAAATAAAACTACTCTCTGGTTCTTTTTATTCTATGAGATTTTGAATGTTTTGGTCTTCTTGTTCATAACGTAGCAAAAGATTTTTCCGATCATGAACCAATCGTGTAACGAGCTTTTTTTCTGGACAAGCTCTATCGATATTGTGGCCCATTATTGATCTTAGTGGACCAGTAGGCTAATTTTCTGGACCAATTTTTGTTTGTTTGCACATTAATTTTTTGTCTGAAAAAACCGTGTACCGGTTTGGTCCAACCGTAAACTGGTTTGGTTAAACAAAAACTAAGTTATGTTTGGTTATCTCTGTCAGGTTGGAAGATCCTGATGCTGAAGAAGTGAAAGAGTTTGTGGAGAAGCAAGTGAGACTGTCAGATTCAGTGCTCAAAACTTGCGATTCCAAGAGAAAACTCCATGAGAAATTCACGAAATTTATTGACTACCCTCGTTACGGTACTCCCTTAAAGCGAGGGAACAGTTACTTTTACTTCCATAACTCTGGTCTTCAAGCTCAGAGTGTGCTCTATGTTCAGGTAATTAATTTGAAGCAGAGAATTATCAAATCATCTTCTTTTGTAACTTGTTCTTCCCATCTCCAGCTTCGTTAAGATTTGAACTTTTTCTTTTTCTTTTTTTTTCAGGATGATTTGGATTCTGAAGCAGAGATTTTGCTTGATCCCAATACTCTTAGTGATGATGGAACTGTTTCTTTAAACACTTATTGTATCAGTGAGGATGCCAAGTATTTGGCTTATGGTCTTAGCTCTAGTGGTAGTGATTGGGTTACAATCAAAGTGATGAAGATTGAAGATAAGAAGGTGATGCCTGATACTTTATCTTGGGTAAGGCTTCCTTCCTTCATGCTGAATTATTCACTCGTTAGTTACCATTTTCATCATTGACATGAATGAATCTTGTTATGGGATCAGGTTAAGTTTAGTGGAATTACATGGACACATGATGGCAAAGGCTTTTTCTATAGTCGCTACCCAGCTCCAATGTGAGTCTTTTGTTTTAACTGTGAAACTTTTGGGTGTGTATAAAGCTTTGAAAAGAGTTTTTGTAACTGTTTTGGATTGTGGTTTTTGTGTCTGTAGAGAGGGAGAGAATATAGATGCTGGTACAGAGACTAATTCTAACCTTTACCATGAGTTATACTACCATTTCCTTGGGACTGATCAGTCCCAAGATGTTTTATGTTGGAGAGACCAAGACAATCCCAAACATATGTTTGGATCTAAAGTCACTGATGATGGGAAGGTAAACATCCAGCCATTTCTTATCCCTCTTGGTGATGGTTTCACTTATGGATCCAACCAATATGTTTTTTTCTTCTTCTTTTCAAATGCAGTATTTAATCATGTCAATTGAAGAAGGTTGTGACCCTGTAAACAAGGTTTATCATTGTGATCTCTCATCACTTCCTAAAGGACTAGAAGGTTTTAGGGGAAGCAACGCTCTGCTTCCATTTGTTAAGCTTATCGACACATTTGAGGCACAATACATTGCTATCGCAAACGACGAGACATTGTTTACTTTCTTTACCAACAAAGATGCCCCAAAGTACAAAGTAGTTCGGGTTGATCTGAAGGAACCGAGCAACTGGACTGATGTTATTGCAGAACACGAAAAGGATGTTCTCTCAACAGCTTCTGCAGTTAATGGAGACCAACTGGTTGTTAGTTACATGAGTGATGTAAAACACATCCTACAGATTAGAGACTTGAAATCCGGTTCCTTGCTTCATAGATTACCTGTAGATATTGGTTCAGTATATGGTGTTATTGCTCGGCGTAAAGACACCACCTTTTTATTTATGTTTACAAGTTTCCTCACACCTGGCGTGATTTACAAATGTGACTTATCCCATGAAGCTCCAAAAGTTACAGTATTTCGTGAAATCTCTGTACCTGGATTCGACAGAACAGCATTTGAAGTTTCTCAGGTAAATAGAAATGCTTTCTTCATCACCAAGTTTTGAATCTGTAATACATAGTTTAATTTTGAATGCATATCTCCCATTTTTTTAATGCCTTATAGGTCTTTTATCCGAGTAAGGACAGAACAAAGATCCCGATGTTTATCGTGGCTAGAAAAGATATAAAGCTAGATGGCTCGCACCCGTGTTTGCTCTATGGTTATGGAGGGTTTAGCGATAGCACGACACCGTTTTTCAGCGCAACACGCATTGTGCTTAGTAGGCATCTTGGTGTTGTGTTCTGTTTTGCAAACATCCGTGGTGGTGGTGAGTATGGTGTGGAATGGCATAAATCAGGCGCTCTTGCCAGTAAGCAGAATTGCTTCGATGACTTTATTTCCGGGGCAGAGTATTTGGTTTCTGCTGGTTATACACAACCGAGGAAACTTTGTATTGAAGGTAGTAGCAATGGTGGGATTCTAATAGGGGCTTGCATTAATCAGGTAAGAAGGGTAAAATATATTTAACTATCATGAATAGCACATACTGTAGTTACAATTCAGAGTTTTGTACCTTTTTATGCAGAGACCTGATCTCTTTGGATGTGCTTTGGCTCATGTTGGGGTTATGGACATGCTACGGTTCCACAAGTTTACCATAGGACATGCTTGGGTTTCTGAATTTGGTTGTTCTGACAAGGAAGATGAGTTTCATTGGCTGATAAAGTAAGAGTCTTTTTTTTTTTTACATGTTACCTTAAAAGCTTCCCTCTTTTGGTAGATTTAAGATAACTGATGGTTTTAATCTATAATAAATTAAGGTATTCGCCTCTGCATAATGTGAAGAGGCCATGGGAACAGAAGACAGATCGGTTTGTTCAGTACCCATCAACCATGTTGTTAACTGCTGATCACGACGATAGAGTCGTCCCACTTCATACTTACAAGTTGCTTGCGGTTTGCCTCTCAGCGTCTTGTTTGCTTTTTGTATCTTCCTCTTCTTCTTCTTCATCAACCAATTGAAACCCAATTTTGCTTTTGCAGACAATGCAATATGAATTAAGTTTAAGTTTAGAGAATAGTCCACAGACGAACCCTCTAATTGCTCGAATAGAAGTCAAAGCCGGGCATGGAGCAGGACGTCCAACACAAAAGATGGTACATATCAATAATTAACCATAAGATTTTTTTGTCAAGTATAAATGCTTAAAAAAGTGTAAGCAGCGACTAATGTTTTTGAGTTGCTACAGATTGACGAAGCGGCTGATCGATATTCGTTCATGGCGAAGATGGTGGATGCTTCATGGATTGACTAATTTACACGGAAGAGATTGACTTATGACACTACTGTTTTACTACTGTTTTAACTTTTTAAGTATACAGCTTCTCTATTAGGCTAATACGATCATCATTATAATATTAAGAAAAGATTTGGAGGAAAGAGTATTTTATAGTTTAACCAATGACTGATTCAGCGTTACAATTTTATATTTCTTTAAAAATACAACGAAAATTTATGAAAATTTTGAATTCCCACAGAAACACATAATAAAAAAAAATAAGAGCGACTTTAACTTTAGTACATCATTCATTCATCGCCCATTTTCACATCAGTCACATCTAGTTGTATTATCTCAGCCCTGCAACCCAAAATTGATCCCATGCTGCAACCAAAATTAAATGAACTCTTTAATTGTTTATTCTCAATGCTCTTCCTAAACACAAAACTACCTTTTTAGTGCCTATAATTAAATCTAAAATAGTGAAGGGAAATCTTTTGATACCTGGGAGTGGTACGACCAAGATCTCCATGAACAAATTCTTTGATGTATGTTCCAGCCTGCATTATTGAAAAGTTAACTTTGCCCATCTTTTAAAGTTATGATAATTATAATGAGTTGAGTTAGAAGATAAGGCAACCTGAGTGCATAGATGCAATAGAAAGTAGTGGGAGTGTCCTTTTATCTTTTCGACTTTCATCCTGAGAATTGGAACCACAAATGACTGACTATTACTAAACAGAAGAAGCTATCCAAGGTAAGTAAAAATCTGAAATTCACGACAGATTATCACTAACCAATGTATAATCTTTTCACGGTCCAATGGACTCCGTCGATGAAGCACTCTTACTGGTGTCTTCTGCAAGATTTTCTGCAGTGAAGTAATAATATATAAGAAGAAAGTCACTTTGTATTAGGAACAAAAGAACATGGTTTGAGGATAGACAATGGATTGTACCTAATCTTAACAATCATTACACAAATGACTCACCAATTCTTTCAGGGAAGAGATTGAGTTGAAGTCTTTCTCTTCAAGTGGCCGAGCAATCCATACAAGTGCAACATACTGCTTCTGCAGTACATAACAAACATTGGCGTGGTTAGTTCGATAAGTCTTCATTACATTTCTAACTGAAGTTTTAGTTGAGTTAAGGTAAACAATGCTGACCTGCTTCTCTGCTTCTCCTTCACGCATCATTGCCCAACACTGACTTCCGATACATTTAAGATCTTTTACCCCGACCTGTAGCCAAAATACTGCTTGTAAGCTTGCAAAAAAGGCACACATAATCAGTTGATACAGCATCTGTGTTCAATTAATTAGGCCTTACTAGTTTTTTTTCTGAGTAGTTAATCTTTTCTTCAACTTCCTTCAATGATTGTTCAGATGGGCACTGGCGGGAATTCTGAACCTCGATTAAGAAAGGTCTACCTGAACCTAACATCCGTACCTGAAGAGAGATCTTTTATATTATCAGCATAAACTTGTTGAATATGAATATGACATCCGAAAAGAGTAATTTTCTCACATCAATATCTTCTCTGCCAGCAGCATGGAACTTGTAGGAATCCCCAAGGCATGCTGGAAGAATGTTTCCACCAAGTATCTCCTGAAAAACATATAGATATCTATTGAAGTCACTGTTATCTTACAAATAATATAAACAAGTCGAGATGACCACTAAGAGACTACTACCTCAACAGACGCTTCGCCCATTCTTTCATCATCAATAATCCATCGTGATTGACTAACATTTCTGGAGTACTGCAAGGATAAGATCGAACCATAAAATGAAATAAATCCTCAATAAGCAGTTAAAGATCATCTAGGTCATCCGTGAATCCATTTGTTACCAAACTACTTTACACACATTTAAAGGTTATATAATACACTGCCTCAAGGACATGAAAACAGAGACTTACTTTAAAGTATCTACCACTAAAAAAGATAGGCATCTTGTTGCAGTGAACTGAAAAGATGCATGGTTCATACACCTGGTAATATAAGGAAAATTAAGAGAACATGAGTTTTTGACTTTTTGTTAGCCAAATAATGACAACCAGACAAAAGAATGTTACCCTAATATAAATCTATGGGTGAACATGCAAACAAATACCTTTGAATTCTCGGAAATACAGTTTGATCCATTCTCTGCGTCTGCAAATACATAACATAGAACTATTGAATGGCGTTTTAGAAGTCTGAAATTTGATCCAGAGGGACTTAATGTATTATCTCCATAAAAACTTTAAGAGATTGATATAGATGGGCAGAAGATCAGGAAAATGTATAAACCATCACATGGAGGTATATGCACTTTGAAAGAAGTATTACATTTATGCCAGACACTGAAGTAGCGCGGGTAAAGAGGTCGGCTTAATTGTATATTACCTCCTTGGACTTTCAAAGAAAGCTCAAAGAGCCTTCAAATGCAACTATGGAATAATTGCGTACATGAATGTAATATTTTCTTTCATCAACAAACTCCCTAAAAATTTGTAGCAATTATCTATGCACCATGTCATAAATGATGTACGAATTAGGAGTCCAAGAAAAAGATTCAACTGAGTACTAAGTAACTGTAGAGTCTCAACATACCTGTTTTCCTCCTCTTACTTTCATGCGTTGTTTTAGAAACACCCAGAGCCTCATCTGATGCTTCAGAGTATGTCAAACGGATGTGAAAAGAGCTTGAATCTGATTGAGCGCCCTGCAACACTCAAAACAGAGAAGACATGTTTGTTATCTGGCCAGCGAAATGCACAAATTATAACATCCAGTTGTATAAGATACTACGCAATAGAGGCATCGATGAAACCTAAGCAACTCAAACAATTTCCAAAACAAAAACAAATTTAAGCAGATCACCGACTCACCAAAGATGCTTTAAGTGGATCCAAGATTAGAACTTTCAAAGCATCCTTAACAGATATTTTGTCACGCTGCAGCCAACCTTCAGTGCTATACTTTTCTTTAAGGTATGACCTATAAAGGTAGAGAAACATCATCAACACTAGAATAGCGCAGAACCAAAACAAGAGGAAAACACTTGAGAGGTACAATGTATAAGACAGGATTCAATATGCTCATAAACATGAATGCAAGTGAAGCTTACAAGACTGCACGTTCATTGTCCATGATAGTTGATGGCACAGAGACTTCAAGACCAAAGCTATCGAAATCATGACGATCCTGCTTCACCAAGTCCGTTACCCTAGCAACGTAATCACTACTAGTATCCGATTTCACCAGCTTTTTTTCAGCAGCAGCATCGGAAAAAACGAATTGCAATATACCTAAACAAATAATGCAGATTCTTGAGCAATTAGATTCTGATGAACCAGTTTCATCATCACCGGATTGTATCCAGCTGCGCAGAGTTGAAGTCGAGACTGACGACAAATCCGAATCGAATGCCTCGACGGCTACCAATCGGAATATACATCTCTCGCATACCTACACAGAGCCGAGAAGAAGATAAACCGAAATTGGTAAAAGAGATTGGGAAACGGAGTCGGAGAATATGTCTGAGATACATAAACCCTTAGAACGTGAGGGTAAGAGATAAGAAAACGCACCCCGAGTGATAGAAGATCTTTCACAGAACCGGAATGCACAGATCGAGCTGTTTCGTACACGCGCCGAGTCTTGGAGTCACCATGGCTTACGAAGCCGTTGACCAAGCCGGATGAGTCGCCGGCGGCGGGTACTGTTTCGTCGGACATTGCTTTTGAAAAATTGGAGAAGGCGGCGTCTAGCAAATTTACCAACCAATTGCAGTGGTGAGCTTATTCAGTTTTCGTGGCAAAAGCAACAGGCTAATAGAGGTTTATCTTAAGTACACAATAAGTTTTATATAGTTAAACAGCAAAGAGGGCGTTTGGTCTAGTGGTATGATTCTCGCTTTGGGTGCGAGAGGTCCCGAGTTCGATTCTCGGAACGCCCCTCTTTACTTTTTAGATATTATTATGCACTATCGCTTTCTTTAGTTTTTTTCATCCACTGATTAGATATTATTATGCACTATCGCTCTCCAATATCTTCCATTGTTATTACTGTAAGTCTGTAACCTCAATATCTTTTATTGTTATTACTGTTAAGTTTGTAACCTCTTTACTTTTTAGATATTATTATGCACTATCGCTTTCTTTAGTTTTTTTCATCCACCTTACGTTGTTCAGACCTAGCACACACTATGCAACAATATCTTCCATTGTTATTACTGTAAGTCTGTAACCTCAATATCTTTTATTGTTATTATTACTGTTAAGTTTGTAACCTCCAATTTTTTCTGTATACAAATAAATCTTTGTAGGTAGATAACAATGGGGGAAATTGATACAATACTTTCTCTCTTTTCTATCTAACTCTCCCGCCCACTCAAAGCAGTCCTATTTGTGGTGTCCAATAGCTCTGCCACAAAGAAGAGCGTTCTTCGGGATTTGGTATTCATCTCTGAGAGAAGTCGAGGTTGTGTAGACACGCATGTAAAGCTGTTGTCCCAGGTATTGTCTTTCCCACAACTCTGATCTTAGGTTCCACATTCCTACGTTGTCTAGTGCCACGTATATTGCAGTCCATGATCTTGGATACACCTATACATATTCATCCAACAGTCCACGTTTCAGACTCAGCTTTTTGCTAAGATAATATTCTTATAAAAGTTAGAGAAGTCGTCTCACCTGAACAGTGCAGCGTGAGACTGCATCGTTTAGATTGTAGATTTTCCTACTTGCAGTACTCCATTTCCCAAACTCCATCCTGATAGTTATACCAATTCCACAAACCGTGTGTTATATAACGATCAAAATGATGCTCACAAAATTAAGTTCTAAGGGCTCTTTCTTGGTTAGAAAATGCTACACTGCACTTACTGTGTGGATTTGTTGATGCAAACAGAAACATTTAGGAGAACTTAGAGAAGGGATGAGAGAACAGTTTAGAAAAGTAACACTTACCCAACAACGAAGAAAGAGTAACCGTCAAAATGCCAGCTCTGGACAATATTATCCCAATTCTGGAAAACAATCTCCACAAAGGCTCTGTGATCAGCTTGCAAGACAGATGTCATTGGGAATAATGCTCCACTAGTGGGATGGTCAGATATGCTACCAGGCTTGTATACACCGTCAATTTTGAAGTAGTCAGCAAGTTTTAAAGGGGTGTCTGATGGGTAAAATGATGCCCTGTTCACGGCGTATCGTGGCTTGCCTTGAATCTGTCCAGCAGAAGTAACAAGTCTGATAGTTCTGGTGACGTTTATCATACCATAGTGATATGAGCCTTGTGGGTTTGGTCTTGGTCCGCCCGCTGTAAGGTTGGTCCTACAACACACAACGAAAACCGCTCAGAAAGTATTCAAGAACCAGACTAGTTTCTTCTCTACCAAGTAAGTGTGAGCAAAATCAATAAATCCAGCTAAATATACAAGCAGTGAATGAGTAACTCCAAAGCTTTGTCACAGAATCAAAGGAATAAAACAAAACCTGATAGATCGAGCCTGGTTAAGAGACCAGCTCATCGGATCAGGTACATCGGGAAGAGGTCCAGAAACAGCTCCAGCAGAGTTACTATAATGGAGAACACCGCCGGTGATGAGGGTCTGTGGGGTAAATCTACTAGAGACCACAATGTAATAATCTTTAGCAGGTTGGTTAGCTGTAACGATGACAGAGTAAGATTGACCAACATGAACATCAAGAGAAGAGAATTGAGTCTGAATAGTGTGTCTCCCTTCGACCTCAACCAGCTTCATCATGTGGTTTTGGATGCGGAAGTTGAGTGAGTTCCGTAATCCTACATTTGATATTCTCAGCCTATACGTTTTACCTGTGAGTCAAATCAACAACCGTAACTTTATTATCAACACAAAATTTGAAACAAATGAATCAATCACAAACCGAAACGAAGACAAAAAAAGAAAAATGGCAAACCTGGTTGAACGTTGAGTTTTGCACCACTAGCGCGGCCATTGATGAGAATTACATCAGGAAAAGGAAGCTTTCCGCCATTATCGAGCTGTGCTCTCAAGGCCTATATACAGAGAGATCTCTCATAAACATCAATCATAAACTCAAAGCAAAGTAACAAACATTAAGGGTAAATAGAATAGTCTGTTTAATATACCTTGTGGTTGGTCTTGTACCAGTCGCCTATGAGAACAGTGTAATCATCGGCGGGAGGAGGGAAAGGAACGGGGATCAATGGGCGGCTGGAGATACGGATAGCTCCGAATCCGCCGGCGGCTTTGTGAAATCCGAGTGACGGGAAGTAATAGAAACTTCCGATCTGATCTTTGACCTGAAGAGCGTAGGTGAAGTTCTTCCCCGGCGGGATTGGGCACGTCGTTCCGTACACTCCGTCTTGGAACGAGTTCTTTCTATTTTGAATCCCCGCCCTTTTGTGTTCAATCATAAAAAATAGATAAACAATATTACACGTATGCACTACTAGGGGGCTGGTCAGATACAGTATGTGTGTTTTCAATTGCATGCAATTTCAAATAATAATAAAACTGTACCATGAGATAAGGAAAGGTTCATCCAAATGGTTGAATACGTTAATGATGAGATTGTCATTGGTAACACAGCGAATTTCCGGACCCGGAAACATTTTGTTGATCAATATACCCTATATATCGGAAGAGGAAGATGAAATCAACATAAGATCTAATTTTTGGCAAGATTTTGTCTTAGGAGTTTAGAAGATTTAAAGATCAAGAACCTGTTGTTTAACACCCATAGGATAAATGTCGCCATAGGTTATGTGCCATTGGAAGTATCTGTACGGGTCTTCCGCCATGACGACAATTAGAATCGATAAAACGATTAGCAATGCTGCATTGTATTTCTCTTTGACCGCCATTTTAGTGTCCTGAAGAGGAAAAGACTTTTTCACCAATTTGATTCTATAGATTGAAGAGAGTGTGACAAAATGGATTGAAAAGGAGAAGTATAAATAGTGTAGTACAGAGAAAATGTATTTATGGAAATGAAAGTAGCAAGAAAAAACTGGGTCAAAGTTTCTTGTGGGGGATTTAGTAATACAGTTAACTATGACTTGAAGAATGTCTTCCCCAGAGCTAAACAACATGGTAAATTAGTAATTACTTTTAAGTTTTAACCAACAATATTAATGTTTCTTTTTGCTAAACATGATTAATGTGTTACTTTTGAAGTAGCTATTAACTACCAAAATGATTTTTGGTCTCTACTTATCTAGATGATTACCAAATAGTGTGGTGTTGTAGTCAAAGACACATTTTTGTAAACTATACTTAACTAAATGAACTATTTGATTAAAATATTTAAACTAGATGACTAATAGTTATAAGATTAGCATAACATTTCCTATGAAATTTCCTCCATATCCATCTAACTAGATGATTCCAGCAGCAATCCATTTACTATTTTAACTAAGTAAATGATCCTCGGGATTAATAACCTAATTGTAATCAACCCAAAATCTTGCCGAAAATTGCAAATCATACACACCAACACACTGGTTCATGCACTGAAATATGCTTATTGCTAACCTTTTATAACACAAAATTCTTCAAACGAAAAAAGTTTTAAAACGCAGTGAAAGTGTTCGATGAAATGCCTCAAAGGAAACTGGCCACAACAACGTAAATGATTCCACGAACCTGGTTTTGAAAACGAGACACCATTGTCTGAACTGAATCACATCACCATTAAAAACTCTTAACTCATTCAATCGCTAAAACCCTCTCAATCTAAAGACGGCCATTACAAGGCAAGAGAGACATCTGTTTGGAACTACAAATAACATCGCAACAGTAAGTAAAGAAATTCGTAACCTCGTTGACCTTAACTCAATCAAAATCTCCGATCACTTCTTTTCTTCACCGAAGAGTAGACGGAGACGAGAAGCAAAGACGCCGGTGGAATCAATCGAAGCTTGGTGAAGAAGATCGCTCTTGATTTTACTCATACGATCAGTCAAACTATCTTGCTCCTTCTTGAGAACAGCTGTGTCTTCCTCCAGATCGTGGATTCGGTACTTTTGACTTACAGATCGGAAGCTCAGAAGCAAGATTCCAGTCATGGCGAAGAATTGGAAGAAGCTTTGCCTGTTTTTCTTCACGTTATCGAAGAATCCAGACGCTACAGCAGTTAACGCCTTCGCCGGATCTTTCCCGGTGAGTGGATCGACAGATCCCTGTGGCGCCGATGAAGCCATTTTGAGTTTCCGATGAACAGAACGTGTGACTGACTCTAATCCCGTACCCTGAAGAAAGAGAGATAACAAAAAGGGTTCTCGAAATATTTGGGCTTTTAATGTCTTTAATTTAGGCCCAATTATAAAAGGCCTATCGTTTTAAGTGATTTTATAGCATTAAAATATATATTTTCATCACTACCATAAAATATCTTGTTTTTGTTTTTATTGTTTTATTTTAAATAAAGTTGCTCTGTGAATTGATCATGTAAGAAGGCAGATGGCAAAATATTGGAGCTAGTTCGATATTCGTATTATTATTATTATATAAGAATAGTATCTTCTCAATGATGTAAGAATTTAGTTAGTAGTATTTGTCCACATTATCTTCTTCATACATGTAACATGTCATCATTTGAAACTTTTTGTCAATTCGAGGTGATCATGTATAAATAACGCAATCACCAATTCACCATACGTATAATATGCGAGGAGTAGATGGAATGGCCAACTGAAAATTTACACAGAAATTATCACATAAACTTTAAAACATTAGGTATGTAAGAAACCATATGCAAACAAAGATAAAATGAAATTACAAAATAAAGGATCAAATGCAATCAAATGAAAGCCACAAGAACCAACTTGTAGAAAAAGAAAAAAAACAGAGAAAGATAATGATCACAAAAACACAGCAAATGTCCCACACTCCCATATCATTATTTCATTCTTTCATCATTTTTTTCTTTTCTTAAATTAATCAGAAGACTCTTTTTCTTTCTTCTCTTCCTCTGTCTTGGCGTGATAACCTGGAAGCTTCTCTTTAATCTTTTCAAGAATCCCCTTCTTCTCAACCGGATGCTCCTCCGAATGTCCCACCGGGTGCTCCGTTACAGTTACTGGCGTGCTGGTTGGGACAGGTGAATCCTCTGTCTCCTTTTCCTCGTGGCCTGGAAGCTTCTCTTTGATCTTATCCATTACTCCTTTATTCTCTTCACCCTCGGTTTGGTGATGCTCCACCGAACTCTCCGGAATTGGTACCTTGAGGGTGGTGACGACTTGTACATCTTGATCCTCTGTTTCCTTGTCGTGGTGGCCTGGAAGCTTCTCCTTGATCTTCTCCACTACTCCTTTCTTCTCCTCACCTTCTTCATCGTCCGACTGTTAAGATATTCAAAACCATGAGTGTGATTATTAGTTTTAGTTCAATCAAGATCGATCGTAAATTACTCTTCTTCTCAACCATTTCGATCAAGACCAAAACTTATTAACGAACGAACGAAATTAATGAACTTACAGAAGAAGCAGAGCTGTTGGATCGGTGAAGCTTTTCGATGACACTAGGTTTGTTCACCTTATCCTCTTCGGTCTTCTCTTGAAGCTCCTCGAGGAGAGTAATCTTGTTCTCCTTCACTTCCTCGTGTTCCGCAGCTAACTCCGGTTCCGAGATCTGAGCCTTATGATCGAACTCAGACTCGAGCGTCGTAGTCTCTGCCTCTTTCTTCTTCCCCAAGAAATCGAACATTCCACGATCGGTAACTTCTGGTGTAGTAGTCGTTGATGATTCATCTGTTGCGACGACCTTTGGGGTCTCGTGCTCGGGAACGGTGTTCTTGTACTCTTCAGCCATAGTTAAATCTGAATGGATTGAACGGTTTTAATAAACAGAAACTTTAAGAACTTTTAAGTTGCTTTAAGATGGTTTTTTTTGAAGAGGTGTGTGTGTGATGACTATATATCGTTGTTGTTTGAGATGAGAGAAGAGAGAGTGGAGGGTTGGTTTTATATAAGGTGAAGAGAAGGGTCCAGGCCAACGCGGAGGTAACGCTGGAAAGATTTAATTATTTTTCTAATAAAGCAAAAGTATGGATATTTATTTTTAAAATTGCAGGATGACCCCTTTCGTTTAAGTCGGTAGATGAAATATCACCACTTTTTGTTAATTTAAATGATTACAGTGTTATTAATATATTAGATGAAGAGTTTAAACTAATATTAGATATCGCATAGTCATGTACTTTTTATGGAACGAACTATGGTTTTCGTGGTCGATGTGCATCCTAGTAATTTTATAATCTAATTGCGTTTTATTTAATTTAGATAGATAACAGATGGATAAAGTCAAGAGTCTGAATAGACTTATAGCCTTATAGGAATAAAATGTAGTAGTAGTTTAGAATTTGAATTTGATATGCTATGTCACCATCATTATACAAACCTTTTTGTAACAAAAAAAAAAGTAGAACTCTTACAATATTTAAACATTTCTATATGAATTTAACTAAGGTTAAAAGAAATTATAGAGGGTTCTATATGTATTCAACTAAAAGAATAACCACTAGGCAAATGGGGAAAAGTTTTGAGAGATAGGTTACAAGAAATATATCATCAGACTTTAAAAAGGGATGTTTCCAACTCTTTTAAGACTTTCTGGTTATCTTTGTAAGATAATAAACAATAATGGGGTAAAATTACTGTATCTTTCTTCTTAAAAACGTATCATTACAATGAAACAATAAACCGAACTATTAACAGCCTTTTTAACAAGCCATAAGATTCACGATTCGTGGCAATACATAATTGATAGGGAAGACAAAAACTAACGGTCAGTAAATGGGAAAGGCAAATGTACAAGAGAAGTTAGAACGAATTAGAAGAATAATAATGAGGAAAGACATGAATTTTAAACCAATACATGGTGAACGCGTGTCAAAGTAGGGACCACCCATGGAACTCATTGGTCGGCTTTGATTGGCTTAACCCTTAGATGTCGGTCATGTAGGCCCACTGATTGCAGATATTTTTTTTAGAGTTAAAATTACTAAAATATGACATTACTTCTCAAATAAAAAGACGTTACCAAACAAAATTTGTTATATTTTTAAACAAGATTTAAACAGATGGGATGGGAGCATTNTAGAACGCCATGCAGACGTTCTTTTTTTTTTTTTTTTTTTTTTTGTTAAAACTCATTCAATAATTATGAATCGTGTTCTGTTGAAAGATTTAAGACGTCGTGCCACATATTAATAAATTGAGACGTTTCATGTACATGCGACCCGTAATTAACAGGCCAAACTATTAAAAAAAAAAAAAACTTAGGCATTGGGGGTGGTCACTCTACCGACACATACCAAACAAAGCAATCGTTTTCGTTGCCAAAATTGATTTAATTCACATTTAAACCCTCATCCAGAAAAAATTAAATTCAAATCGTATTCCTCAAAGAATCATATACTATACTATATCGACGTAGGAGATGTAATTGATCAAAGAAACAATATTAAAATCGAATCTAAACCAATATTAAACCGGTTTTTATTTATTTACGTAAACTGAAAACCAAAACCATAAAAAACAATAAAAATAAAAATAAAAAACCAAAACCATATCAAATACATGGGCACCAAACCATGAGGCACGGCCATCTGTTGTGCCAATAGTTTTTACAAATAAGGTTACCAAAACGGATCAAAGCCTACTGTTTTGATTAACAAGCACACGATGCGGGCATGGCCTCATTATAAACAAGCACAGGTTAAAAAAATATCAGTCTGTTTTTATCCTTTCCTTCGATGTATTGTGACGGGTTCGAACCCCGATTGGGACAACGATAATGATACTGACACAACTTTACACACTCCAGTCTCCATACAAAAACAAAAAAAAGAAAAAGTTTGTTCCGCAGTTTTCACTAGTAATAGTATCAATAGAATCACTTCGTTCATTAATGTAGAAAAGAGAGAATGATGCCTTTATTAAAAAGCCAAATTTTTAAGATTAAAACACAAATAATACATAAATTTTAAGAAAAGCTTAAAATTAAAGAAAATAGAGTATGATAACAAAAACACAACAAATGTCCCACTGCCACGTAACATTATTCATTTGTTCTTATCATTTTCTTAAGCAGACTCTTTTTCTTTCTTCTCTTCCTCTGTCTTGGCGTGGTAACCTGGAAGCTTCTCCTTGATCTTATCCATAAATCCCGTCTTCTCCTCGGGATGCTCAGCGATCGGTGTTGCTGTCTCAACCAGGGGTGTGGTGTTGACGACCTGTGAATCCTCTGGTTTCTTGCTGTGGCCAGGAAGCTTCTCCTTGATCTTATCCATTAGCCCTTTCTTCTCTTCTTCCTCTGGTTTTTGATGCTCTACTGGATGTGGTGCTGGCATGTTTGTGACGACTGGTACATCATGACCCTCTGTTTTCACGCCGTGTGGAAACTTCTCCTTGATCTTATCCATCACTCCTTGGTTCTCTTCCTCTGTTTTCGCATCTCCTTCAAGGATCTTTTTCTTGTCCTTCTTCTTCTTCCTCTTCTCACCGTCTTCACCTTCTTCATCGCTCGACTGTTCAAAATCAAAGTTTCGAAAAATACCATGAGTTTGTGTTTCCTTAGTAACCAAAAAACTACAAAGTAATAAAAACTTTTGTACTTACAGAAGAAGAAGAGCTGTTGGATCGGTGGAGTTTTTCGATAAGATTTGGCTTGTTCTCTTCTTCTTCCTCGTGCTTCTGGTGAAGCTGCTCGAGGAGGGTAGGCTTATGCTCCTCTTCCTCTTCTTGGTGTTTCGCCACGAACGGCTCAGGTTCAGAGATCTGAGTCTTGTGCTCGAAGTCAGACGCGAGAGTAGACGTCTCTTGAGGTTTCACTTCCTCCTTTTTCTTCAAGAAATCGAACATTCCCCGCTCCTTAATCTCTGGCGCCGTCGTCGTTGATGGCTCTTCTGTCGCGACGTTGTTCTTGTACTCTTCCGCCATAGTTAATCTTGAAACGATTGAGCGTTTAACGTAAATAATAAACAGAAGTTTCGAAATTCGATTTGTGCTTTAAGTTGCTTTAGGATGTGTTTTTCAGGAGCTGTGTGTGTGATGAGAGAATTAATGTGATGAGTGGGGTTTTATATAGTGTGAAGAGAATGGGTCTAGGCCAGCGCGGAGGTCACGCTGTTAAAGATTTTAATTTTAATTATTTCGTTTAAAGATAATAATACAAAGGACGGATACTGGTTCTTAAATTGCAGAATGGACCCCTTTTGTCTTTGACGACGGTGGATGAGAGAGTTAAACTAATAGTATTAGAGATATTCGCATAGTCATGTACTTTTTTAGTTCACGGGAGATGTATGGGAAGGTTTGGTTACATGGTCGACATAACATCCTTTTAATTTATTATTTGATTTTATATTAAAAAAAACAGATTAGATAGATAAGAAGATATATAAAATGTATTGTAAAATAATTTGAATGGATTAGGATATAGTCATATAGTACATAATATAGTGGATTAGGATATAACTAAATTCTTTAATATCTGTTTTCGTTATTAGGTATTGTATGAATTTAATTTTAAATATTTGACATAATATATAATGAAAACTAACATAAATAAAAAAATAACTTGAATGGAAGCAGAAATTCTTACAAGAATTTTTTTGAATATTAATATCCATTTAAATGTTTTTATTTAAAATCTTAGCTATTTTTTTTGTCTTTTGTACTTCTAAAAAGAGTTTAAGACTTTAAGGTTATTTTATAAGAAAATAAAAGTACCGGGCTAAATTGGACTACCTTGTAAACAATGAATCATCAAAAATAAATAGAGAGTGAGTAGTAGATATGATATGACAGAGCTATTTACAGGTTTAACTAGCCATAGCCATCACGCCACCTGGCAATAGATAAATTGATAAGAAAAAAAATCACTACCTACCTGTCAGTATATGGAAACATGACTAGTGTATAAGAAAATTCAAATAATGCGGAACATGCATGGATTAAGCGAATCCGTAATTGACACGCGTCTTAAAAACGTTACAGGAGCCCACAAATGCAACTCAATGGTCGGTTTTGATAGGCTCTAAGCATAGATGTCGGTCATGTGGACCCATTAAATCTCTGTAGCCACGTCGGCAAAAGCTAAATTTCAGATTTTTTTCCCGGGTTAATTTACTATACATAGATAACTCCTCTAATAAATTACCTTTTTAAGACGTTACAAAAAAGAAAAAAAAGCATGCAGCAAAGTGAAGGTGTACGTGAAGCTTTGTATATAGTTGAAATAGTTAAGAGAATTAAATTATGTATATGTAATGTATGTGGTTTGTTTTCTCGGCTGTACAGGATTACGAACGGACGTTAGCTTTGTCATTATAGTAGAATAAGACTGAACAGACGGGGCATTGAGAACGCACCATTTTGGATTTTGCTTATCGTTTATATATTAAAAAAGAACCATTCTTGAAGAAAAGCTGTGTTGTCATCAGAGCTATGTGCTCAATTTATTATTTGCCTTTAATATTCTATAATATTACATAAAACTGTCATTGCTATTCAATTTATTTATATATACAATATTTTGTTCCTATAAATTCTAAAATTGGTAAATATTATTCAAATGTTAATAAATATTATCTCCTACATGTTTTCGAAATTATTTTCAAAACCTATGTATTATAATATAATAAAAAATTATAACAGAAGATGTAAAAAATATTTATTTAAATCATATTTTCAAAAATATAAATAATATTACTTCTTATTGTTTTAAATTTTTTGACCAAAAAAAAAATGAAAGTAATTTTGAATAATAGATATTGGAAAATCTTTAAAAAACAATTTGATGGCATCTTAAAATTATTTTAAACTCATGTAAATCCTAATTTTCAGTTTTTCATATAGAAAATTTCTGATATATAAGACTAACGTATATTCAAGATTCCTTAATTTCAAAATTAACATATTAAAAAATATATATTTTGATATATATTTTAATATTATTTCTTAAAGATTTCGAAGGACGGACTTTTATAGATAAAAAAATATTATACCTCTAACGGAGTATGGCTACCGGAACGGGTTTGACCCGCTTAAGAATTTAGGTCATTCATTTCGAGAAGTTTTAATCTTTTTGATGGTTTTTTCCATTTCATAAATTACAAGTTTTATACAATTCTGATTAATCATTAATTCGGTAAACGTTAGATTTTCGGGTATGTTGTTTTGTGAATCTTAATTTTATGCTGAAACCTTTATTACTTCAAAAATCACAAACTGAATGAAACCAAACTAATATAAGTTTGAACTGTAAATAATTTAACAAATAATTATATCTATAAATGTAACTTTATGTGTACATAATATATTACAAATCTTATAATAAACATAATTTTTGAAATCAATTAAGCATCGTACGTACGTGCGGGTTAGTACCTAGTACATTTATTATTTTAGATGATCAAAATGAATCGTGTTCGGTTGAAAGATTCAACGTCGACAATGCCACATAATCATTTGAGACGTTTCATAACACACGCTACTTGTAACAAGTGTTCAATTAGGATAAACCTCAACAGAATGGAGATATAAAACTAAATTAGAACTAACTAAAAATGATAATATATCATATATATATATATATATATATATTCATATCGTATATATATATCTTTTTAAAAAAAAAAATCTGTATCCGTTACTAATCCAATTTTTTAGTTTCTGTATTTATCATTTTCTTAACAAAATTTCCCAAAATAAATGAATATAAACCGGAAAACATCGCGCGCAAATTATCCTCTCTAAAACCAATACCTTTGAGTATAAAGAGAGATTTGTACCCCAAGGATAAAACAATTTTATCGATCATCAAACACACACAAAAATGATCTAAACTCGATTAAATTACGTACACGTAACGGCAAGCTTTCCCATTAACGAAACTCAAAAAATAAGTATTTTGTTTAGTTTAAGATCTCGAAAGGCCCAAAATGTAATAACAATACATCATTAACCTAACATGGGCTTTTAGTCGGGTCGAATCTGGTATAGAACCCGGAAAGGTATAACCCGACCCGGTAAATTTGACACCGAGACAGAGAGGAAAGGAGGAAGAGTCTACGCCATTGTTGATTCGACGAATCGAAAACATTGTTTGAATCTCCAATTTTTGTTTCCCGTTGTTGGATTCTTCGAATCGTATGACGTAGAATCGATCTTTAATCTCGTGTTTCTCCGGCGATTCTCAGGCTATATCAGTCGACTGAGAGAAGAGAAGGATTTTGTATTTCTGTTGGGGGTGGTGAAATCGGAGAAGGCTGCGAAAATAGGGAAAGAGATGATAACAAGGTCGAATCTAGCAGAGCAGCTGAGGGAATATCAGATTCGATCGAAGCATGATTGGGCTTCAGTTTCTTTCTTCTCTTCCACCTCGAGTTTTTCTTCTTCTAGGTGAGAGTATTTTTATTATTCTTGCCTTTTTTTTTTATGATCCGAGATCTGTGGATTTTGGTTTTTCAATTATCGTACAGTTGTGTTTCTTCGCTGGATGCTAAGCTCTGGTTGCGTAATGTTTGGAGAATTGGATTTAGTTTGCGTGAATTTTACATTTGGAAGTTAGGGTTTGGGAGATCTAAAGGTTATTAACGAATCGGTGAATAGACACTTATCAAATTCGTTTTGACTCGGAGTTGTGACCTAGAATTCTGATTTACAGAGTTGTGACCTCTTTGTTAAATCTGCACAAAGAATAGTGATTTAGATGATTTAGGAAATGACAAATGTTGGTCTCTGTTTAGCCGTCCAAAGTATACCTGGCGATCTTTACTTCAGGCTAGCTATGGATGATTTTTGAGTAAATGTTGGTCTCTTTTAAGATATTTTTTTTAAGTTCCTTGCACATTTGTAAAGAAAATATGTATCCCTGAGCCAGAAGGAGTGTGATTTGAGCTTCTGGCTGTATTGTAATTCTATATGTTAAAGTCAAGCTAGCTGCTATGTGACCTTAATGCGACTTTTGACATTGTCAGTTCAGGCAAGTTGAAAGTTAGCTCTGTTTGTAAAGTAGCAATTGGGTCTTCCAGTGTAGTTTGTTTGTTAGAGTATTCAGTCTCACTACTATATTTGTTTTTGGTTTACACGATTCGAAATTAGTAAGTGTTAGTGTAGTAATTTGACGCTTGGTATGATTATGTCTTATATTCTAGTGTAATAATTTTAGTTTCATGATAGGATTGGCAGCAATACATGCTTATCACTGTGTGCTTGTATGCTTTTGTGATATGTAGACAGATAAGATAAGAGAGTAGTAATGCACCAATGTAATTCTTGGTTTCTCTAACCTAGTTTCCCTTCTAATCGCTTTCTCGCTCATCTACAATGTGGTTCATCCTATATTCTACCTAAGAAGCAGCTAATTAATATCAAATTCAATATATTTTTTGTTCTAAGATTACGTAGAGCAAAATCGTTTTTTAGTAGATCACAAAAGTAGTTAATTGATTTATGTCTCTTTTACAAGTTTCAGTCCCGTTTTTGTGATGTTAAATTGGTCGAAATTCTCTTTCCTCTGATCTCTTACGATCATTGCTTAAGTCCTTTGTTGTTTGACTTTTACTGATTAAGCTTCACTAACATGTACAGATCGTAATGAGTTATGCATTCATTACTAAGCTTTTATTTGGTTTGATCCAGGGTGGATGTTGTAGTCTTCGTCATCTGGGAGCTAGTCATCTTAGCATTCTTAGTCTTTTCAGCGGTTTCCTTGTACTTCAAGCGGTTACAACTCGCATTCATCTTGGTATGTGTCACTTTGCTGCTACTAATTTGCATGAAGATCACAAAGCAAGTAAGGTTAGCCAGGAAGAAGAAGCGAAGGATGCTTCTTCCGCTATCCATGTAAAGTTGCAACATCATCTTCATCCATATGAAAATTTGCAACCATTTTCTCTTACTTAGCCACCAAACTCACCTCCTGGTTCACCGTGCTACTCTGTTTGTTTGTTTAATGGATGAAGATGACAGACATGCTCACCGCGGGGGGGGTTTAGAGGTTTGAGTCATGTCAGGGTGGCTGAGCTGGAAAATTTCAGGGTTTAGGGTTTTAGAGTCGGACGATAATTTTTTTGATTAGCGTTTGGCTGCAATCTGGTTTTGTTCAGAGAAAAAAATGTGTTCGAAGGAGTTGTGTTTCCATGTGTAATTGTGATTGTGAAATTCAGACGGTTTAAGCCTTAACGAAGGAGGAAAATAATATCTAAGTTTGCATTATTTTTTAGAATGCCTCTGGAAGATTATAATTTATCTGGTTTTCTACTTTGGTTTATAAAACAACAACAAAACCAACCTTTATCTACAAAATTTTGGTTCAGACGTCATCTAAGTACAAAACCACAAAGATGGAGATGCAGCAAGAAAATAGAAATTATAACGGTGTACTACTCGGGACTACACATACATAGTTGAAAAGTGAGGGCTTGTAGGATTTCATGTGACTAGGGAAGAAAAAGACAAAGAAGAAATTAAAACAAGGGAGATAGATACACAAGAAAGTAAGAATAGAGAAGTTGAGGACGTGAATATAACAAAGAAAAGCAGCAGCAATTTGCTCTTAAACGGTCACATCTCACATGCTCTATTGTCACCACCACATCTCCTTTTACCCTCTCACAAACTCATACTATGTGGCCTCAATCATATGTAACTGTTGTTTACCATTCGCAATTAATAATTTGTTAATGCCTTATTTCTCTTGTTTATTCATATTAATAACTTATATTTGATTTTTTTTTATTGCAACTATCAAATTTTAAAAATATTTTCGTATATTCATATATAGTTTTATGTAAAGATCTTTAAATTCATTTGTTTTCTTTTAAAATTTTACACTTAGGTTTTTCATAATTAGCTGGTACCGACCGTTTCTTAACCTTATCATGTATGCATGTTTATCTTTTCTCTCCTTTTTTTTTTGGGCCAAAAGATTATTGTTCATGCTAGAGATACAGGACCATAATTTTTTTGACAATAGATGCAGGACCATAATACAATCACATGGTAACTAATTTTTAACCCAAACAGTGAAAAATCACACGGCTACCTTACTCCTTCCACACATTCCCAATCCTCTTTTTTGGGCCGCATGACAACTACCACAAACACTAATCACATTTTGTAGTATATATATATGTGGAGAGAGAGGCAAGTATAGTTCAGACAGTAACATACTAACAGTATACACAACGGTATTATATTTTGGTAACAGATCAAAGTTCCATACATGTCTCTGAAGAAAAGATCTTGCTCGAGGCTTAGTCTCACCGATTTGATGGAGAAGTGGAGGAAATGCAAGAAAGGACACTTTGCAGTGTACACCAGGGAAGGCAGGAGGTTCGTTTTGCCGTTGAATTATCTGAAACATCCAATCTTTCAGGTCTTGTTGGAGATGGCAGAGGAAGAGTTTGGTTCCACCATTTGTGGCCCTTTACAGGTACCTTGCGATGGAGGTTTGATGGATCACATCCTCACTTTGTTAAGAAACAGGAGTTTGTCTGACCATGATGATGATGGTGGTGATGACGGTTTGAAGAAGAAGACGATGAATCATGATGTGTCCTCCATGAGCACGTCCTGCAAGGGAGCTTCATCGGTTTCATATTTCTTCCCTCTCTTCCGTTGCACAGCGCATGATCTGAGCAAGCTCCAGTCTCTAGTTTTTTAACAGTTTACGCTTTGTGGAGAGCGCTTTTACATACAAAGGTCTTTTCTGTTTTTGTATATATATAGAGAAAAGAGATTCTATATAAGCTTTCAGTTTGTATATCATTGTTCAGTTTTGACAGAGATATCTGTAGAAGAGGTAATTTAACATTTAAGCCAAACAAACGGGTTAATTAACTTGATAAGGATGGTGACAGAGCTTCCTGCTAGAGTTTTGAGGTTCTGAGCTTTATAAGTTCTCTTCTTAAAATCTTGCCAGAGGGATTTTTGGGGATTGAAGCCAAATATGTGACTTTGCGAATCCTCTTGTATGGTGATACCTATGTAATCCAAACAAAAACTCCCCTTAGAATCTAAGGAAACATGAATTAGATATAGTGACAAAGCATGATATGCATTGTTGAAAAAAACCTGCTTTGCGACGAATCCCATGATTTCGCTTTCCGATAAGTTACTTCCAGCTTTTCTTACTATATATGCCATTGGATATTGCCCAGCTTTCATGTCAGGGATGCTTCAAAAAACCACAAGAAAGAAAAGTTGAGCAAATACAGAATCATTAAAAAAAAGAACGTGATGATGGCTTATGTTAAAACCAGGACTTACGGTACTACTGCAGCATCAGCAATCTCTGGATGAGCAAGCAACAGTGCCTCTAGTTCAGCTGGAGCAACCTAATAATAAACATTTAACCAATAAACCAAAACCACCAACTTTACTATTCTTTACCTGATAACCATTGCATTTGATGAGCTCCTTTAATCTATCAACAACAAATACAAACCCTTCACTATCAATGTAACACAAATCTCCTGTTTTCAACCATCCTTCTGAATCAATAGTAGCAGCAGTAGCTTCTTCGTTCTTGAAATAACCTTTACACGACTCAAGAAGTTTCATACAACACCAAAAACAAAAACAAAAACACCTTTTTGCAAAAAGATCAAAGAGTCGACACCTTTCATCACAGTGGGACTTCGAATCCACATCTCACCAGTTTGATTCACACCCAAGACCCGACCCGTATCAGGATCCACAATCTTAGCTTCCACATTAGGAGCCAGCAAACCAGAAGCTCCATACCTCATAGTCTCCTCTTTAGTATACATAGAAGCAGCTACGGCCGTTGACTCGGTCAAACCATAACCTTGTAAAACCTTAACCGCCGGGTAATTCTCAACGAACTTCTCAATCATCTCTCTTCTCAACGGAGCTCCTCCAGCCACAACGGTGTGCAACGAGCTCAGATCATACTTGGAATTGATCTCGTTTGCTCCGTTAACCATAGCTACCAGAATCGGCGGCACAAGGGAAAGGTACGACGATCGGTGAACCTCCACCGCCGAGAGAAGCTGAGCCATCTCGAATCTGGGAAGAACCACGATCGTCCACCCTAACGCGATTAGCCCCGTCGCGAAACTACCGAATCCGTATACGTGGCACATCGGGATTGTGCAGACGGTTCGTTGCTCTAAATCGAACCGGGTCCGGTACGCTTGTACCAATGCGATTAAGTTACGGTGAGTCAGCATTACTCTTTTGCTCGTCCCCGTCGTACCTGATGAGTATAACAGAGCCGCCGTGTCGTCCTGATCGACTCGTTGCTTCACTCGTGGCTCACTCGGTTCCGTTTCGATCATCGTCTCTATCCTCCCAACTATTTTGACGCCCTCGTCGCAAGGAACGTGGTCTGCGTCCATGAGAACCACCGGGAGGTTCGAATTAGACGCGGCGGCGAGTTTGGAGACGAGCTGACAAGTGGTGATGGCGAGAACAGGGCTCGAGTTATCGATCTGTTTGGAGATTTCGCCGGAAGTGTTGATCGGATTAGCTGTGGTGATGATTGCGCCGAGTGACATAACGGAGAGTGAGACGATTGGGAAGTGGATTGAGTTGGGAGAGAGTATAATGACGACATCTCCCTTGCGTACACCTAATGCGTAGAGACAAGCCGCGACTCTTTCGACGCCGAGCCAGAGCTCGGAGAAGCTAAGGCGACGACCGGTGACGGCGTCGACGAATACGGTTTTACCGCCATGAGGCTGCGATGAAGTGAAAGTCGTGACGTCGAGAAATTGGTTTGGCGGGAAAGCCATTGGCTCACGTTTGCTGTAGAAAGTCGATGTGGAGTCGCAGAACCCGCTTTTCCGATCTAGCGTAAGAGTTCTGGATCCGATTTCGCCGCCGTGCCTAGCCGCCATGTCAAGGGGAGGGGACCTTGGTTGTATCGAAATCCCCTCGGTGATTTGGTCGTTAGAGACTGGTGGTAGGTAACTTTGTCGTCTTCTGGTTTCAAAGTTTCAATGACGTGGGAATTCTTCTTTTTATATTTTGGGTAAAAGCAAAAGCCCACTTTAGTCTCAGTCTTTGACCCATTAAAAGCTTTGGGCCTTAATCAAAATTAGTGCTTTGTAGCGGATATATAAATTCAATTTCGACTAAATTAATTTCTAAAACGAAACTACTTTGTATTTTTTTTAGTTTTATTTCATTTTCAATTGGTAATGAGTAATAATGACTAATGATTGTTTAAAAGTATTTTATATTATACTCCAATTTAGGCAAGTGTATGATGATTAATGATTAATCAAATGCCGTGACGGATCGTGTGAATGTGTTGGAATCAAACCTTGACTAATGCTCAAACTTGAAAGAGAGAAAGAATAACAAGATTTATAAGAGAAGAAGAAGAAATCAAAAGAGTGCTCGGAAGAAGAAGAAGCGACGAGACTAAATGGAGAAGAAAAAAACTTTTGTTGTTTGAAGGGTTAAAGGTAATTGGGCCACTGTGTTAGTTAAGCCCATTAAGTGTTGGATTTAGTGTTGCTAAAAACTATAGGTTAAAAGTTAACCTAAGTATAAATATGTTGTAAGATGTATAATTATGAATCTAAGAAAAAGAGGTTTACGAAAGGGTTGGTGGCTGCAGCAGCGTAACTTCGAACATGGTATCAGAGCTCGGTCAATCCTGGTGAATGCAACCTAAAGCTCCAACAAGTTTCATGGAGCAAATGTCAATGGAAATGAATAACATGAGAAAACAGTGCAAAATTTGTAAGAAGAGCAACCACAGTGAAGGTGAGTGTTACCTTCTACAAAACTATGAATCCCAGTTCTTTAGTAAGCAATTCAGACCAAGGAGAGGTTGTTTTGCTTGTGGGGAACCTGGTCACATTAAGAGAGAATGTCAGAAAAGACAAACACAACAATATTTAGAAGAGGAGACCGATTTATTTAGTGCAGCACTTTTAGTAGAACATACAAACAGTGATGAAATTTGGTTAATAGACAGTGGTGCCACCAACCACATGACCAAGGAAGAGAGATTGTTTAGTACAATAGACAAGGATGTCTATCAGAATTGGAAATGGAGAGAGAACAATGACTACAGGGAAGGGAAATATAGAAGTGATGACCAAGAAGGGAGTAAGAGTTATCAAGGATGTCTTTCTTGTCCCAGATATAGATAAGAATCTTCTAAGTGTTCCACAAATGACAAGAAATGGTTATAAGGTTCTGTTTGTAGAAAACAAATGCATAATCCACAATCAAGGAGGGGAGAAGATTGCAGAAGTAGAGAGGGTAAGAAATGCTTACCTGTTGAGTATGCAGTTAGCAGAAGAGAGTGTAAGGATGGCTAAAGAAGAGAATCTGTCTGAGCTATGGCATAAAAGACTCGGACACTCTGGCTTTCACAATCTACACAACCTGCAAACACATCAAATGGTCAAAGGTTTACCAAATTTCAAGGTCATTCAAGAGGTTTGTGAAGCATGTGTTAAAGGAAAACAATGCAGAGAAGAATATCCCAGGATCTTAGAAACAAAAAGTGAAGACGTCTTAGACTTAATTCACACAGACATATGTGGGCCTATGCAAACTCCATCTTGTAATGGAAGTGTGTATATACTTACATTTACAGATGATTTCTCACATATGTTGTGGGTGTATTTTTTGAGGTTGAAATCTGATGCTTTCGCAACGTTCAAGAAGTTTAAGAATCTTGTGGAAACACAAACTGGCAAAAGAATAAAGAAACTCAGGTCAGATAGAGGAGGTGAATTCAAGTCAGAGCAATTTTCAAGATTCTTAGAAGAAAATGGAATAGAGAGGCAGTTTACTGTGGCTTACTCTCCACAACAGAATGGAGTTGCTGAACGTAGAAACCGGACCCTGTTGGACATGGCAAGAAGCATGTTAAAAGACAAAGGGATGCCAGATGATTTTTGGGCTGAAGCTATATTTACCGCAACTTACCTCCAGAATAGACTCCCCACCAAGGTTCTAAACAACAAAACGCCACTTGAGGTCTGGAGTGGCCACAAACCCTCTGTTGGTCACCTTAAGGTTTTTGGTTGTGTTTGTCATGTGTGGATACCTGCACCTAGAAGAAGAAAACTCGATGACAGGTCAGAGAAGGCTATATTTATGGGATATAGCACCATAAGCAAGGGCTACAGAATGTATGTCCTAAGTACCAAGATGATAGAAGTTTCAAGAGATGTGGTGTTCGAAGAAAACAAGAGTTGGAACTAGGAAACTCAAGAAGAAGCAAAAGAGAGAACTGAGAACTCCCCTAGTAGGAAAAGCCTATCTCAGAGAACAAATGTAGAAATACAATGGAGAAATGAAACTAGTCCAGAAACTAGAACAAATATCAGAGATGAAAGACAAGGTATAAGTCCCATACCTTTTCAGTTAAGTGGAGGAGAAACTGAGTTTGGGAGCTCTTCTCGAGTGATGCAAATCATGAAACAGAAGAACAAGGGGAAGATGCAAATCATGTTGTAGAAGCATGCTACCTTACCTGGGTGGAGCCTTCAACATTTGAAGATGCTATAAACAGCAAGGAATGGAGAATATCAATGGGTGATGAAATTTACATCATAAACAAGAATGAGACTTGGGAGCTGGTAAGGAAACCTGAAGATAAGAAAGTAATCTCTGTCAAATGGTTATATAAGGTGAAAACAAATGAATATGGTCAGATTCAAAAGCTGAAGGCAAGACTGGTGGCTAGGGGATTTACTCAAACATATGGAGAAGATTATGGTGAAACGTTCGCCCCAATATCCAGACACGACACAATCAGAACTCTAATAGCCTTAGCCTCCCAAAATAAGTGGAACCTGCACCAAATAGATGTCAAATCAGCATTCTTAAATGGAGAAATCACATAAGAGGTTTATGTTGAACAACCACCAGGGTTTGAGATAGAGGGTTCAGAGAACATGGTCTACAAGCTAAAGAAGGCCTTGTATGGACTAAAACAAGCACCGAGAGCTTGGTACAGTAAGATTGACTCCTACTTCATGTCATAAGGGTGCAAGAGGAGTGATTGTGATGCAGCAATCTACACACAAGAATGTGACGGTGAAATCATGGTGATAAGCTTGTATGTGGATGATCTAATTATCACAGGAAGCAATGAAGGTATGATTAAGAAGTTCAAAGACAACCTAAGTAAAACATTTGAAATGACAGATCTGGGAAAGCTCAAGTATTTTCTTGGCTTTGAAATTACTTACACAGAAGGAGGAGTATTTCTAAGTCAAAGAAAATATGCTCAGCAGTTGTTAGAGAAATTTGGAATGGAAAACTGCAAGAGTGTCAACACCCCACTCATGCCAAATGAGAAGAGACAAGATGATGGAGCAGAACTTACCAATCCTAGACTATACCGAAGTATGGTAGGAGGGCTGTTATACCTTGCTGCAACCCGACCTGATCTAGCCTTTGTTGCATCCTACCTATCCAAGAGTCTAGCGCAACCTAAGGAACAAAACTTGCAAGATGCAAAGCGAGTATTGAGATACATTCAAGGAACAATTGACTATGGCTTGAATTTTCAAAAAACAAATCAAACAGAGCTAATAGGATTCTCTGACTCTGACTGGGCAGGCTGCAAAGAAGATATGCGTAGCACCACAGGTATGTGTTTTACACTAGGAAGTGGAATGTTCACCTGGCAAACTCAGAAACAGGACATAATTGGCCAGTCCACGGCGGAAGCAAAATACATGGCCTTGAGCTCAGCCACAAATCATGCAGTGTGGTTAAAGCGTTTGCTAGGAGAAATGAAGGTTGACACGGACAAAGGTGTCCCGATATATTGTGACAACACATCGGCAATAACAATCGGGAGAAATCTTGTACAACACTGGAGAACCAAACACATTCAGATACGTTATCACATTGTACGAGAAGCAGAAAGGGAAGGAGTGATTAACCTGAGATACTGCAGTGGTGAAGGACAAATCGCTGACATCCTCACAAAGCCTCTGGGAACTAAATGATTTGAGGAGCTAATCAAAACTTGGAGTTATGCCAAACCCCACCAGAAAAGTCACTGCCGAGGTAAACGTTGCACAAATATCTCAGACTGTTACAAAACTGCATGTGAAAAGATTGAAACTGAACCAAAGGAATGAGGAAAAGCAGAGGAAAATTGAGATCGAGAACAAGGTAGAGAAAGAAAAGGGTACAGAAAAAGAGGGAGACCTCACTGAGAATAAGTCGATGAGGGAGATGTTGCCACTGAGTTATGTAGACGTTGTAAAAGGGAAATCCATGCCTGGAGAAGAAAGTAACAAGAAGCATCAAGGAGAGATGAGATTCAAAAAGGCAATTTCGATTTTGGGGATTAATCAAGGGTTTGAGAGGGAGTGTTGGAATCAAACCTTGATTAATGCTCAAACTTGAAAGAGAGAAAGAATAACAAGATTTATAAGAGAAGAAGAAATCAGAAGAGTGCTCGGAAGAAGAAGAAGCGACGAGACTAAATGGAGAAGAAAAAAACTTTTGTTGTTTTAAGGGTTAAAGGTAATTGGACCACTGTGTTAGTTAAGCCCATTAAGTGTTGGATTTAGTGTTGCTAAAAACTATAGGTTAAAAGTTAACCTAAGTATAAATATGTTGTAAGATGTATAATTATGAATCTAAGAAAAAGAGGTTTACGAAAGGGTTGGTGGCTGCAGCAGCGTAACTTCGAACAGAATGGTGAAATCCGACTCAATAATCTTGTTTGGTATTAGATCGTAGTTGAGATGTCTAAGCAAAACACCTGAATTTGAAACTCGATCAAATAGATAGATCATAGATTCCTATATCCGAATAATCAAAAACTAAACCATCAAAAGGAAACACCAATTAGCAAATTGTCTCAAGAGTTTGTTTTATATGAGTATCCTTTCAAATGATTCAATATACAACATATGTTTATGTATATTATATTACACTTGAAAAAATACAATACCATCAATGAAACTAGGATGTAGCAAATAGCTTTCAAAGTTTTGAAGTTGCCAGTTTGATTAGGTCTTTGCAAAGTGTTTTGCCGGATACGGTCTTTGGTATGGAGTTAATAAATGCAACCTTTCTTAACTTTTTATATGGCGCCACCTGATCATCAAATTATTTACCACCCAATATAGTGTAAGTTAAACAATCGAAAATAAAAAAAAGATAGAAAAGAGAATGGTATTGTTTTGTGATTATAGAAGCACCTGTTTAGAGATGAAGTCAATAATTTGTTTCTCGGATAGTTTGCTCTCGGACATTCGCACCACGTAAGCCATCGGATATTGTCCCGCTTCTTTGTCCGGAAACCTTTTGCGATACACAAAAGACATGTTGCATTGATGTTTCAAAGGCAAAAATTATTACGGTTGAAATTGAGAAAATAAAAGGTTACGTACGGGATGACGGCGGCATCGAGAATGTCTGGATGAGTGATCAAAAGAGCTTCTAGTTCAGCTGGAGGCACCTGTGTAATTATCATTTATGTTAAACAAACGTTAGCTTTTTATATTAAAATTGTATACCATTGATACGTAATAATGATAGATTCTTTTAAACCTGATAGCCTTTGTATTTGATCAGTTCCTCCAGTCGATCCACAACAAAAAGAAAACCATCGTCATCAATATAGCAGAGATCTCCAGTTTTTAGCCATCCTTCTACATTAATAGTTTCATTTGTACCTTCTTGGTTTTTAAAATAACCTTTTAAAAAACAGATGAAAATAGAAAATATAGACGTCACTGCCATGTCATTTATTCAATTCTCTCATAACTAACCTTTTCAAAGCTACAAAATTTCTATATAGCATACAGAACAGAACACCATATTAATTATTCCATTATTATAGTAGTAATAAGTCTTTTGCTACCTAACATTTTCAGGTGTCCACGTCACGAATATTAATCATGTTACGATGTACGAGGTATGCAAACCTGAAACCTCAATTACTCATTTTTAAATCCAAAAATATTATACTAACGCATAACGTGCTGTTTTACCTTTAGAAATTGAAGGGCCCTTGAGCCAGAGCTCACCCGTTTGATTAACTCCCATGACCCTACCCGTATTAGGATCCACGATCCTCGCTTCCACATCAGATGTCAACGTCCCGGCCGTGCCGTATCTCCGAGTACTCTCCTCTAAAAAACCCGTGTAAGCCCCTCCCCCGTTCGATTCCGTCAACGCATACCCCTGGTGTATATCAACCGATGGATATTTCTCTAAAAACCCTACCGTAACCTCCTTGCTCAACGGCGCTCCACCACACCTCACCGTCCTCAGTGAGGTCAGATCGTACTTCACCTTGATCATATCTGCACCGTTTATCATAGCTACTAAAACCGGCGGCGCCATTACTAGAGTCGTGGCTTTGTACTTGTCCACTGCATCTAGCATATCGTGAAGCTCGAATCTCCGAAGAACCACCACCGTCATCCCCAAAGCTACGGTCCTCATGACGTAGCCTAGTAATCCAAAAGTGTGGGTCATTGGAACGGTGCATAGGAATATCTCGTCTCGTTTCGATTTATCCGAGAGGTGTCTCGCCACGTGAGCGGTTAAGTTACCGTGAGACGAGATCACTCCTTTGCTCGGTCCTGTGGTCCCCGACGAGTAAAGGATCATCGCCGTGTCGTCCTTGTTGACTCGGTCTCTGACTCGTTTACCGCTCGGTTCTTTCTTCATCATCTCGCTTAATATCCCAACGACTCTTGATCCGCGAGCTGGTTCCTCTCCGTCTTCGTCCTCGGTGAGTACAACGGAGATAGCGGCGGCGAGTTTGAGAGCCAGCTGGCGCGTGGTGAACGCCAGAGTTGGGTTGCAGTCGGCGATCTGTTTAGAGATTTCACCGGCGGTGTTGAGAGTGTTGGCGGTGGTGACGACGGCGCCTAGAGACATGACGGAGAGGCAGACGACGGGAATGTAGATCGAGTTTGGAGAGAGGATGAGGACAACGTCACCTCTTCGTATCCCGACTTCATGATAAAGACAGTCGGCGACGCGATCCACGGCTTTCCAGAGATCAGTGAAGCTTAAACGATGTCCCGTGGCGGCGTCGATGAAGGCGGTGGTGCCGCCGTGCGTTTGAGAGGAGATGAAAGTTGTGACGTCGAGGGAAGGATTTGGTGGGAGACTCAATGGGTTGCGTTTACTATAGAATGTAGAGTTTGATTTGCAGAAACCACTTCTTTGATCAACACTGAGAGATCTTTGAGGATATGCCATTTTGTCAAAGCGTACGTAGGCTGTGAAGTTGTGAACTATACAAGCGCAGTTTCGATAGTGGCTTTATGTAGTTAAAAACTAGCTACTTGTAAAGAGAGATACCTAAACTAGTGAAGCAGAGTAGCGTTTTATATATTTTTCCATGCATTAACCAACCAGATCTATATATATATATATAGCGATTACTATGATATGACGAATGACTTAGTAAACTTTTATGAATATATATTTTGTCACATGCAGGAGGAGTTGAGCGTGATTCAAGATTTTGGTATGATATAAATATAAAGATTATGACGTTGGCCGACACAAAACAATGAGAATCGATCGTGATGAGTGGGAAATCTCTGCGCTTAATGTAAGAAAAAAAGAAAGAAAAAAAAAGAGAGAGAATATATGAGATGACTTAGATTGTTTTTCTACAGGAAATGTATCAAATTAATCCCCATGCCGATTTAGTAAATGAGTTATTGACACCTATAATATACATACTCATAGCTAGTTAAACTCTTTACTATGTAGAGTGTTATTGCAATTAATTGATGATTTTGCAAAAAAAAAAAAATATCGGTATCAGTGGCAAAATTAATGGACTTCATAGATTTTTTGTTTTAAAGAAATTTTCAGAGAAGTCTATTCCAGTTGAATCTCTCTCACCAACACCAGCTACGGTTAATATATCTTTGTCCTTTCAACAGCAATGTATGTATGTGTATTTCCTTCCAGAGAGGGAGTCTCTCACGTCTTCTCTACCATGGTGAGGAAGCAACCAAAGACAAGTTTAAATATCTGATAACGTTGAGATGTGTCTGTTTTTTTTTTTTTGAATATAATGTTAAATTATATTCAAGAAAAAATAAACTTTTTTACAATGCAAAAGCAAAGTCTTTTATGTGTCAGTTTTCTTAATGATAACAAAAACATTGTAGCGAAAGTGCAAGAAACTGTTGAGTTGAATGCTTCTGATTCTACGTTATATTATTTATCTACTAATCGGTAAACTATAAGACCAACTCTAACCCATCTCCATTTCTACCTCCAAACTCTATTCTGGAGAAAAACTTTCTCCAATCCCACTCCATTTCCATCTCCAAAATGGAGATCTCTATATTTGGAGACTTTTAATTCATTTCTCCATTTATCTCTATATTTGTCTCTATATTTGGAGACTTTTAATTCATTTCTCAATTTTCGAGTTGAGCTTTTTTATTTGCAAATTAGTCTTTTAAATTTATATAGATTTATATTTTATATCTAAATACAGTTAAATATTATTATTTTCTACTTAAACTTATAAATAATAATTTTAAAATTCAACAATTAATATATATAACATAGAAAATAGACAATACAAACAAAAGTACAAAATAACATTACTACCAATAAAATTTAGAACACATAATATGACTTAAACTGAAGATTAAAAAAAACTTAATACAACAAATACTAATAATTGATGAATGTTGTGTAATGTAATGTTGTTCAATAATAAATTTTAAATATAAATAACATGCTAATTTTTTTCTTTTTTGCTAAAAATAAAATAATTGGGTCAAATTTGTAATTTTAATAAATAAAAGATTATTATATAAATTAATAATAAGATATAAAAAGAATATTCTAAAAATATTCTTTTTTAGAGTCAAATATAGAGAAATAGATTGGAGTAAAACCATCTAAAAAATAGAGTAAAAAATAAAGAAATGGATTGGAGATACCAGTCTAGCCATTCAGCTGAAGTTATGCTTTTCGACAAGTGTAACAACATACTTACTACAGTAAAAACAATAATAATACACATACGCTCTCACCTAGTATGGAAGATACAAAAGCAACTTTTCGTATCCACTTGCCCACTTGCTATATATACTGTGTATATAGATTATGAAAATTGTTTTTTTATAGTATTGATATTTTCACGAAGGTGACAGTAATTACCCAATAATTTATTACACTAATTAAGATTGGATTCTTTATTTAAATCCTTGTAACAATTTTAAAGCTTGGAGTTGGTGGAAGTGATCACGAGCTTCATGAGATCCTTACGTAGAATCTTGCCTGAAGGATTCTTTGGAATATAAGACATGAACTCCACCTTTCGTATCTTCTTGTAAGGTCGTACTTGTTTCGCTACAAACTCCATTATGGACTTCTCTGTTAAGAAGCTTCCAGTTTTCCTTACAACGCACGCCATCGGAAATTGCCCAACTTCTTCGTCCGGAAAACCTGTACATCGCCAAAAACATTAATAACTCATGACGGTTTCTGGCACACCAAACGATGAGTGTACGTTGTTGTGACTTACGGGATTACTGCAACATCTTTGATCTCAGGATGAGTTAGCAGCAAAGCTTCTAATTCAGCTGGAGGGACCTATGTAATGAATAATCACAAAAAAAATTAGACATAGTACAATCACCATTTTGGTAAAAACTCATCGATAGCTATTTCTTTTGTAACCTGGTAAGCTTTGTATTTGATTAGCTCTTTCAATCGATCCACTATAAAAAGAAATCCATCATCGTCAATTTTTATAACCTCTGATATGAATTACTTTTAGTCACGGTACCTTTTGCAATGACGGGACTTTTGAGCCAAAGCTCGCCTGTTTGGTTCTCACCCAAGACTCGACTTGTATCCGGATCCACGATCCTCGCTTCCACGCCGGACGACAACATACCCACCACACGGTATCTCTGAATCTCCTCCACCGAGTCCGTCGAAGCTCCTGCCAACCTGGATTTGTGTTGGGATACAAACAATGTCCCACATCTGAAGATTAGAAAATAAGTTTCTAATATATAAGCCAAGACCAACTCCAATTAGTATGAGGCCTTTTGGGAAGGAGCTCAATAAGAAATCCGTGAGGGATGGACCACTTGGGCCCAAAACGGACAATATCATACTAATATGGGAGTTGACTTGGGCTTGGAAAACCCAACAATTGGTATCAGAGCCTAGGTCGAAAAGTGGACCTAGGGGAGTGGGTGTGGGTTCTGTGTTCAATGTGGGAGGATCTCTCAAAAAGATGACATGATTAAGGGGTGCCTCAAGAATGCTTCAGGAATAAAAAGGGGTACCGGAACCTAGGTACTTGGGGTTTCGCTGAAGAGAAGGCCAAAGTATCATGGTACACAGTTTGAGGGGAGGTTGCTCCTTCCCAAAAAGCCTCATACTAATTGGAGTTGGTCTTGACTTATATATTATGAACTTATTTTATAATTTTCAGATGTGGGACATTGTTTGTATCCCAACAATTTGTCATACCGGTTTCAGATTGATCGTTATTTATTCGTCTGATGCGTCTGAATACAACTTCCGAGGATTCAGCTGTAATCCGACAAGACGAGGAAGAGCTAGTTTCCGAAACCAACTCATACATACTACAAGAGTCATCTCAAAACTACCCCAAGAAGTAAGATAAGTCTTTGTAAGGGATTCGGTCTCTGTATTCAGGTTAAGATATAAGGAACAAAAAATTTGGGTTTGAGCTTAACACATGTCCTTAAGAAAAGTATTTTACTCACGTTGATTGTTTTTCTATACGGGATATTATTACATTCCAGAAACGTATCAAAATCCCATGCCCACTGGAAAATGAAATATTGACACCTTATATAATAGTTAAACGACTCTTTTAGTATAACCACAAATTGCGAGTATATGTAACTTTTAATGTTAAACAGGTTTCAGTACCAAACAACACATTTGTCCATACGAAAACGTGAAACTGCCAGAAAAACTCCTCCTATAACTTCAAACTATATCAGGTACATCTTTGCATAGGACATTTGTTAAAATGGTGCAAGAGAAGTTAGGTGTAGGGTAGTATCCAAGTTCTTTTAGCTTTGGCTGGTAAATTCATTTGTTTCATTGTCTCTGGCCCTGATTAGATATTTGATCATAAACATTTTAAAAAATAGACTCTAATTCAAATAAACAATAACGTTCTCGACATGATCCATTAATCCATTAAAACTCAAATTATTGGATTGGTTTGGTTTGAGTTGATCCATAATTTTGGATCCAATTTGACACCCCTATTTATGTATAATCTTCTATGTTTTATTTCAACGCACATGGATGTATTTATAGACATCTATATTAACATTTTTGAAGTACATTTTGGTTTATGCCCTTTAAGTTTTAATTATTTAATATTTTTTTTACAACATTAACCCCTAAAACAATTCCATAAATAACATTGCAGAGAAACTCAAATACTAAACTTTCTTAAATTGACCAACATTTGTTACATTTATTGTCATAATATCTTAACAACATCTATACATTCCGATTTTTCCAAAAACAACTATACCCATTAAAGTTTTAAGGGAAAATTATAAATAAAGGATTTTTTTCTAAAAATTTGGCCATCTACACTTTTTTTTTTAAAATTGTCAATTGTGACGAAAATGCCCCTACTAATAGAAATAGTAGGTTTTTAGGAGTTTGAACCAATAAACAAACAGAAAACCTATGTTAGCATACAACTGTGTAAAAAAAATTTGAAAAAAAAATGTTTTGGATGTCAAAAATCAGTTTGTAATTTGCTGATTTCTGGTCTAAATTGTTTAGAATAGACTTTCTACGATTTTTTCTCTTTCTGAAACATTTAGATTGTTCATTCTACAGTTTGTACATGTTCTACGAAGTTTAGACGGAAAATTTGTTCTAAAAATTTCAGATTCTGAATTTTGTATGTTCTACAAAATTAAGAATATGAATTCTACGTTTTTCTTCATTCTACTTCAATTCAGAATTCGTTTTCTACGTTTTACCCTATATACTAAAAGAAGTAGAAGATATATCATAGAAATTTTAGAATTTGTAATCTGTAAACCTTAGAATACCCTTAAAATAGAAAGAAAATAAATTAAATAAGGAAAGTGACTATTTTTTAAATATTTTTTAAATATTCTTAATTTATGGTTAAGATTTCGTAATTATTGTTTAGATTTGTTCTAATACATTTTAGAATACATATTCTAAATTATTTAGAAGCTAAACAAATTAAGAAAAATCGACATTATACCTTAACGTTATCGGTCACCATCTCTTCCACCTTCCACAAAAGCTTTCACTTACCTGTTTATGATGCAAATCTATGTTACTTGTGGTGTATGGACACTGGATGCCAAGAAGGAGTGGAGATTTATTGATGATGAAGAAAAACGTGCTAGATTACTGACTTTGCAACCCACTACATCTCTTGAAGAGTTGAAGGTGATGGTTTCAGAAGACTATGAAATAGAGCAAAATATGTTTGATGTGGAATTCAGTTATCTACCCACAGAGGTTAAAGTTGATTGTCCTCCTGTTGTATTGACAAATAATAGAGGTATGAATAATTTTCTTGCATATCTGAAAAAGATAAACATGATTCGGTTGTGTGTTACATTCAAAAGAGTAGTTGATGGCGATAGGAGTAAAGTCCAGTTCGATCTGAATAAGTTGCCAGTTGATAGTAGCGATGGTTGTAATGTGGAAGTTGATGTGGGAAAATCAGTAGGTATTATTTCAAGGAATTCACCTAAGCCGACTAATGATGTATTAGAAAAGCCTACTGATGCTAATCTTGGTGATGCTGCTGGTTTAAAGTTGGAAGATTCAATGGTAAAAAATGGTGAATATTTCAGCAGTAAGGAAGCTTTACAGGCTACTATGGAAATGTATGCAATGAAATATAACTGCGACTATAGGATTACAAAATCTGATAAGAGATGGTGGTGTATACGCTGCATTGATAGTGCTTGTAATTGGCGTCTCCGGGCTGAGTGTTTACAAGCGTCTACATATTTCAAAATCAACAAGTTTGTGGGTAACCATACATGTGCCCCTTCAAAAAAAAACTCATTTTGTAGGACTCCATCTGCAAGAACAATTGGACATCTCATTAAGCAAAGCTATGAGGGCGTGAAGGAAGGTCCTAAACCGAATGATATAGTTAATATTATTCGTTCAAGGTACGGCTGCGAGCTAACATATCACCAAGCTTGGGAGTCTCGGGAGTATGCAGTTAACGAAGTTAGAGGAATTCCTGAGAAAAGTTATGCTAAGATTCCAAAATACTTGCACATGCTACAAGAAGCGAATCCTGGTACGTTCACGAATTATGAAATTGACTTTGATGGAAGATTTAAATATCTATTTATTTCTTTTGGTCAATCAACAAGAGGGTTCTACAAGTCAATGCGGAAAGTGATAGTAGTTGATGGTACATTTTTGAAGAATAAATACAAAGGGGTTCTCCTAGTTGCTACAGCTGTAGATGGTAACTCCAATTTGTATTTGATCGCATTTGGAATTGCTGATTCTGAGAATGATTGTTCATGGGAGTGGTTTTTTATGCAACTTAAGATGGTTATAGCTGATGAAGAAGGTTTATCATTTGTGTCAGATAGACATACATCGATTGCTAAATCAATTGGAAACATCTATCCATTGGCTAAACA
>NC_025698.1:9880562-9882693 GCF_000633955.1 Camelina sativa
AGAGGAATGGCTTCCATAACCCAAACTTGAAGAGCATATGAGAAACCATTGAGGATGTAACTAATGGGGTTCTTCAGTTTCTTTCTTGCTTCCACTATAGAGCTAACTAAATGGTCAAAAGCTACAAGACCCCAAGGATAAGTCCTAACCTTCTCTAGATCCATGACCAGCTTGATGTATGAATGTGGTATAGCTTTCTTCTCATCCTTAGCCACTACCAACCCAGCAATCACACAAACATACACAAACCGAATTCTATCTTCTTTTTTTCTCCACGATGGAGCTGCTTCAAGGTGGGTCTTCATCAAGTTTTGAATGGTAATGATACCACCTCTCTTCAACAATTTGCTCCAAAACCCATTATCATCTGTCCAACTCTCTGAATCATGACTGAAATCGGCATTGTACTTAAGACCAGTAACTACATGGAATTCTTGCATTGAGAATCTAAGCGGCTTCTTACCAAACACAAACCACAGCTCATGTCTTCTCTTAGTCACCAACTGCCTACACATGATGTTGTGTATCAACCGAGCTGAGTACCCAAGACCATTCTCATACAATGCAAATACATATGCGAAAACTGGATCACCCTTCACAATCTCATACTCTTCTGGTAATGCCTTTTTGATTTTGTGTAAGATTGACATTCGATGGAGAAAGACGACGGTGAGATGGTCAAGATGGAGAGAGACGACGGTGAGATGGTGACGATGGTGAGAGACGACGGTGAGATGGTGACGATGAGATGGTGACGATGGTGAGATACGGCGGAAGGGTTTTGTCTCGATTAGCCCTTTTGGAATTTTTTTTTACCGTAATTGGTTTCTTACTTTGTCGAGACAAAGTGAAATTTTACTTAATTTGTCAAAACCCAAAACAACAAGTTAGGCCCACTCGATGGAGCCCCAAAACAACAAAATTTATCAGAAAAAATAATTAAGGGTAGAATTGGCTATTTTCGATTAATAAAATCTATTTAACCAAACTTTTATAAAAAAAGTGTATATGGCCAAATTTTTAGAAAAAGATCATTTATTTATAATTTACCCAAGTTTTAATCCATTAAATCTCTAAAACTATTTTTATGGATGCTAGAATCTCTCAAATTTAAATGATATACAACAGATTTTCCATAACAAAAGTTTACAATATCCATAATTATATTAACATTAAATATAAACCGAAAATCCGAAAATCCAATTATAAAATTTCACATTAAATATGTTGAAAACCCCCATATAATTTGGTTTATTTTTTATTTTTTGAGGAATTATCAATAAAATTAAAATTCTATTAATTATTATAAACGATATATATTGACATGGAAAAATTATAAACTATATAAGTATGCTAATTTGGTAAAACAATTAACATAATTAAACTTGATAAAAAAACTTATTTTGATTATTTATTTTTACGCAAAAATTTATTTTGATTTTGGTGAGACGGGTTGCATTAATCCTATATAGGAAGTTAAGTGAAATTATTTTTTTTTAACACTTTTAGATGTGTACCAGAAGATAAATGTATTACTAGACTATACATATACCACAAAGGTTAAAACCTTGAAAACACTACAAAAATCCTATACTTTGAATATTTATATCAAATACCTGTAAAATTTTATATTTTTTACAATAAAACATTAATAAAATAACAAATAAATACAATATAAATTTAAAATTTTTAAAATTAAAAATATTGTCCCGCGGTGTAAAGCGGATTAAATCCTAGTTGTTATCTAATATTTGTTTCTTTTCCACAAACGTAACAGATTTACTACAGTACAAACAATAACAATACTTATAGCCTCTCATTATTAGTCTCATAAGAAGATATCATAAGAAAATATCAAAGCTTGGAGTTAGATGTTGCGAGCTTGATGAGATCCTTGCGCAAAATCTTGCCTGAAGGGTTCTTTGGTATGGAAGATACAAAAGCCACTTTTCGTATCCTCTTGTACGGTGCTACCTGTTTGGCTACAAACTCCATTATCGACTTCTCTGATAAGCTGCTCCCAGTTTTCCTTACAACATATGCCATCGGGAATTGCCCCACTGCTTTGTCCGGAAACCTGTAAATCGCCAAACCATTATAAACTCAAGACTGTTGTTTCTGGTTAAAAGAA
>NC_025698.1:9883444-9916767 GCF_000633955.1 Camelina sativa
TGTTGCGAGCTTGATGAGATCCTTGCGCAAAATCTTGCCTGAAGGGTTCTTTGGTATGGAAGATACAAAAGCCACTTTTCGTATCCTCTTGTACGGTGCTACCTGTTTGGCTACAAACTCCATTATCGACTTCTCTGATAAGCTGCTCCCAGTTTTCCTTACAACATATGCCATCGGGAATTGCCCCACTGCTTTGTCCGGAAACCTGTAAATCGCCAAACCATTATAAACTCAAGACTGTTGTTTCTGGTTAAAAGAAACACGAGAGTGGTCGTTATGACTTACGGGATAACAGCAGCATCAGGGATTTCAGGATGAGTGAGCAGTAAAGCCTCCAGCTCAGCTGGAGCAACCTATCCAATAAATCACCAAATTAAGTTTAGCACAATTTTCAACTCTTTTGCTATGAAAGAGTAATGTTCGAATATACTCAATCTCCATCCAAACAAGCTTATCATAACTCAACACACAATCATACTTCCAGGCTCAGAAATTACTTATTGGTTCAATCGAACAAACGGTGTCAGGTTTCTAGCAATGATTTGGTACATCAATTATGCTGAATAAGAAGAACACTATCATCTGTGGTTAAATGCGTATTGTCTATCTTATATACCTGGTAGCCCTTGTACTTGATCAGTTCCTTTAACCGGTCAACCACGAATATGAATCCATCTTCATCGATATAGCAGAGATCACCAGTTCTTAACCATCCTTCAGAATCAAGGGTCGAGCTCGTAGCTTCCTCATTGCTGAAATAACCTACAACGCAACAAACAACACACAAAAAAAACATCAATCTCGGTGCTTTGATGATCTCAAAAACTTAGAATTCAGAATCCTTTACAAAATTGTACCTTTCATTATGGAAGGACCCTTGAGCAAGAGCTCACCGGTTTGGTTCGGTCCAAGAATCTGACCAGTAACCGGATCCACAATCCTCCCCTCCATACTCGCCGACAATTTCCCGGCGGTGCCGTACCTCCGGCTTTCCTCAACAGTATCCGTGGAAGCTCCAATACCCGTTGACTCAGTCAACCCATAGCCTTGCATAATCTTAACCGTCGGATACTTCTCCGCGAACCCCTCAGTCACCTCCTTGCTCAACGGAGCTCCGCCGCACAAAACAGTGTGCAGGGAGCTCAAATCGTACTTAGCTTTGATCTGATCCGCGCCGTTGACCATGGCCACAAGAATCGGAGGCACGAGAGGCAGAAACGTGGCTTGATACTTCCCAATCGCAGACATCATCTCGTGCATCTCGAACTTGGAGAGAACGATGATCGTGGATCCGTAAGCGAGAAGACCAGTGGCGAACGCGGCTAAGCCGTAGACGTGAAACATAGGAACGGTGCAGATGAACCGTTGCTCTCCTTGCGACCCATCATCAGATCCGAACCGGTTCACCACGGTTTGAACCATCGCGATTAAGTTACGGTGAGACGAGATCACCCCTTTGCTCATCCCGGTCGTTCCTGAAGAGTAAAGCAAAGTCGCCGTGTCGTCCTGGTCAACTCGCTCAATAACTCGGTTCCCACTCGGCTCCTTCTTCATCATCTCCGCCAATCTCCTCACTTTTCCAACTGAGCCAACTCGCTCCTCGTCCATGAGCACGATCGGGAGCTTCGCGGCGGCGGCGGAAATCTTCGGGAGGAGCTGAGACGTGGTGAAGGCGAGGACCGGGTTCGAGTCTTTAATCTGTTTAGCGATCTCTCCGGAAGTGTTGAGAGGATTCGTGGTGGTGATGATCGCGCCGAGCGACATCACGGAGAGACAAACGACGGGGAACAGAATCGAGTTCGGAGAGAGGAGAAGGACGACGTGTCCTTTTCGAATCCCCATCTCGTAGAGACAATCGGCGACTGAGTCCACGGCGCGCCATAGCTCGGAGAAAGTGAGGTTGTTACCAGTGGAAGCGTCGATGAAAGCGATACGGCCGCAATGAGCTTGTGAAGATATGAAAGTGGTGACGTCGAGGGATGGATTCGGAGGGAGTGGGATTGGTGTTCGTTTGCTGTAGAATGTTGAGTTTGAGTTGCAGAAACCACTTCGTGAATTCACTGAAGCCATTTGTTTTTCTTAGAATCTTATCTGTTGATTTTTGTTTCTCTGTTTATTTTATTTTTTTGATAAACAGTAGGACTTATTACCGTACTTGGTTTGAGAATAAGTTTGACTTTTATAGAAAAATTGTATTCAAACATTTTAAATAATTTATATAAAATTTACAAATCTTATATTTTTCAATCAACAATTTTAAAAAGTCTACTCTAATTCATTGTTATTAAACTGATGATTTAAAATTGTACTTTAAAATCTACTGTTATTTAAAACAGTTTGTGAATTTGGATTTTAATGATTTTTTAGGGATATGAGAGGATATGTTAAGTTAAAAATACAAAAATCTAAATCTCATGGTTTTAGATGAGATTTGAACGAATTTTACAAAAAATCATATCAACTTCCATAAAATCTATCAAAATTCCAAATTTTTAAAATCCTATCAAATTTTCTAAAGTCTTGGTTTCAATACATCCCACTTAAAGTTGCATATGAACACGTTCGTGTACTCTTGTTCCGACTTCCAAGATATTTCCATTTTCCAGGTCGTTTTAGTACCACGTGGAAATTATGTTGTATTCAACTTTGTTTAGTTTGACCAAAAAGAGTCTTTGAATAAGACGTGAAGTCCTTTTAGATATTATGGGCAAGATCATTGGTGACTTTAAAAGAGTTTTTAGCAAGACTCTTATTTTAATTAAAATTAAAAATAAATTAAAAATGATAAAACAACAAGAGTTTGCTCTTGTTTAGTAAGTTTTAACACAACTCTTATTCAGAAGAGTTGGTGTGCTGTCTGTATTTATTTGGTCAAATTAATTATATAAAAAATCATTTATTTTTTTTCCCTTCTTTCTCTTTCTTCTCTCCATCTGTTCCACAACCTCAAGTCAAAAGAAGCTGAAAAGCGGCTTTCGTAGCAGGAGAGAGTCTTTGCTACAAAGTTTGTTTTCTTATTTGTCTGATATCTTTAAGTTCATTGGCTTGTCTTTGTCTTTGTAAGCTCTTTTGCCGCTTTTGTTCTGTGTGGTAGTAAATGCTATAGGTTTAGTGTAGATTCTGTGTGGTATAGATACTGTTAGAGATACTTTACAAGTTAGAAACGGGATTAGAATGAACCCATACATGAACTCTCTCGGAAATTGAAAACCTCAGGTAGCCGAGGTACTTATTTTCAAGAGTATCCGTTTGAGTGGTCTTTTTGGACTTCAAACTTTAGTTTTTACAATTTACGTTAATGGCTGTTGTTGTGAGACATACATTTGAATGATCACATTCGCAGGTGTGTGTTTTGTGATGACTATAATTGTGAATTTACATTTTACAGTGTCGCAGCCCCATTTGGATACCTTTGTTGTTTGTAGAAGCAACAACTTTGTCTCCCTCAATCTATACGAAGAGTGAGAGAATTCTCTTCCCTCCTTAACCTTATTCCTCCATACCCATACACAACCTTTATTTTATCTAACTGTGGGGTTTACTATGGTTTTGGCAGAGGAGAGAGCCCTGAGACTGTGGAAATGATAGGAAGGTGATCTCTACTTCATACGCTACAAGATTGTTAAAGGAGCAATCGAATCTGGCCAAATTGACTTGATCTGAGGCCTATGATTTGAGGTTAGCTACTTGAACATTGGTGAACCTTATCAACTCCGTATCTGTCTAATCCTGCCTTTTAGCTCAGGTTCTTTCTAATGTGTACTTGTTCAGATTTATTTGTAACAATTTACTAGTTTCAAACAATTAGGAGGAAATGGATTACTAGTATGCAATGTGATCCTGATGATTTTGATCCTGATGATTTTGATTTTGTTTATATTCATACCACACTTTGGTTACGTAAGCGTTGAGTGTTGAATTGAATGTGTTTTAGTTTGTTGGTTGTGATAAATGCTTCTTAGATGATGGTTAAGTGTCTACATCATACTTAATGGCATTTAGGATGTGGTTATGGTCTTTGTGTTCAATGCTAGGTTGTTTTAGTTTAGGTAAGCTCTTTATTTTGACATTGATTGCTAACACCAACACAAACCAAAATGTTTTAACACTAACATACATCAAACATCATAAATACAAGTCTCCCTCTTCATTCCTAAATACACACTTTTACATAAATAAAAGCCTTCCTTTCCATTATCTTTCAGCAATCTCTTTCCTTTTCCTTTTAATAACCACACAGAAAAAAAGATATGGATTCACCCGATTCCATGAATCCCGATAACTCTTGCTTCATGGACCTCTTACATAGTCAAATGGGTACCCAAAATGTAGTCGCCCATCCTTACGACAGTTCATCACAAGTCCCTATTTTTAGCACCCAATGTCCCAATGATGCTCCAAGTGAAGTTGGATCCACACAAGTAGGCCGTAGAACAAAAACGACATGGTCACCAGCAGATGATGTTCTGCTCATCAGTGCATGGCTAAACACGAGCAAGGATCCAATCACTTCAAATCAGCAAAAAGGTGGAACATTTTGGTCTCGGATTGAAAAATATTTTGCATCAAGTCCGAAGGCTGCAGGTCGACCACATAGAGAGGCCATGCATTGTAAGCAGAGGTGGGGGAAGATTAATGATATAGTGTCCAAGTTTGTTGGATGCTATGAGGCTGCAGAAAAGCAGAGATCAAGTGGGATGAATGAAGATGATGTTATGAAGATAGCACTCCAAATATACTTCGATGATCATAAGGTGAAGTTCACCTTGGAGCATGCATGGCGAGAGCTTAGGCATGACCAGAAATGGTGTTCATCTTCATCTACTAGAGGGACTGCAACAACAAAAAGAAGGAAGTGCGTGGATGGCTCTGCTCAGTCTTCAAGCTCCCAACCACATGAAGAGGATGAATCAACAACTAGGCCACCTGGTATTAAGGCTTCAAAGGGTAAATCGAAAAGGAATGTGAACAATACATAAACTGCGGAGGAGCAATCGAAGGCATGGCTTGAGTTTCAGATGTTAGAACTGAAGAGGATGTATGATTTAAAGCAATGTGACTTTGCTTTGAGAGAGAAGGAATATGCATTGAAGGAGACGCATAGCAAGCATATCATGCTTGAGAGTCTACTAGCAAAAGCAGAGCCACTTAGTGAAACAGATATGGCTTTAAAGAAAAAGCTCATAGATAAAATGTTTTCAAAATAAAATGTTTATCAGTTTAGTTAATCGGTTGAATGTTTTTGTTTCTATTAGTGAACTTATATGTAATCGGTTGAATGCTTTTTGTTTATATGAGTGAAAGTAATCACTTATAAGTAATCGGTTGAATGTTTAATGAAATGAGAAGTAATCACTTCTATGTTTATATGAGTGAAAGTAATCACTTCTTTGTGTTCTTCTGATCTTGACTGAGTTTTCAAAAAAGGTTTGTCTCTAATCCAAAGATCATCATCATTGAGATAGTATCAGTGTATATATATATGTTCATTGATTTTTTCTTGATGGCATTGACTCAGGGACTATGGAAAGTACTCAATGTGGGTTAAGAGTGATGAAGACCAAGATGTTGCAGATGATTTCTTTCAAGATCAAAACTACAAGACTTTGCCAAGAAATCCAAAGGACAGCTCTCCATTTTTCTGGTTTTGTTTAAAACGAATGATAGTTTGCTCTGTTTGTTTATTTGTGACATTTACCATACAATTTTAGCTAGGGCAACTCTCTCTTTTTTCTTTCTTTGTTTTTTTTGTACCCTTTACCACAAATTTTATCAACTAAAGCTTTCTATTTTTGTTTTCTTGTAACAATTACCACAAATTTATATCAAGTATAGCTCTCTATTCTTGTTTTTTTGTACCTTTTACCACAAATTTAAAGCAAGTACACTGCCCTTTATTTGTTTTCTTGTAAACTCACCCTACTTTTTTCGACCACTTGTGTATACTAGACATTTGCAACTGCATGTACACCACAAAATGTTCTATATAAGCCACACATTTTCATACAATATTTATCACGATCAATTTACAATATTCTCACAAATCAAACACTCTTTTTTTTTTCCTTTTTTCTTATCTCTCAAAAATGGCATCTTCTTCTAGAAATAATTTTGATGATATGCTAGATGATTCTATTGATCAACTTTGCAATCAAATTAGCAATCAGATTAACGATCAAATAACCAATCAAGTCTATCAAAATCTTACAATTCCTCCTGGTGCTCGTCAAAAAGCTCCAATTTCAAAGAAAAAGAGAGCATTCATTGAAAGACGACGTGAAGAAGGACACACTCTATTGTGGAACGATTATTTTAGTGAAAATGCAACATACCCTCCGCTACTTTTTCGCCGTCGATTTAGAATGAACAAGCCGTTGTTCATGCGTATTACTGATCGACTCTCCAATGAAATTCCATATTTTCAACAAAGAAGAGATGCTACCGGAAGATTCGGTCTCTCTGCACTACAAAAGTGTACAGCAGCAATTCGTATGATGGCATATGGTTTTGCAGCTGATGCACTTGATGAATACCTCCGGCTTTCTGAAACCACTGCAATTCAATGCTTGGAAAATTTTGTTGAAGGAGTCATAAATTTATTTGGAGATGAGTATCTAAGGAGACCCACCCAGAGGATCTTCAACGTTTACTCGATATTGGAGAGCTACGAGGATTTTCCGGGATGATAGGAAGCATTGATTGTATGCATTGGGAGTGGAAGAATTGCCCGACCGCATGGAAAGGTCAATACACACGTGGATCCGGAAAGCCAACCATTGTTTTAGAGGCTGTAGCGTCACAAGATCTGTGGATATGGCACGCATTTTTCGGACCTCCAGGTACATTAAACGATATCAATGTCCTTGACCGCTCTCCAGTTTTTGATGATATATTACAAGGTCATGCTCCGAAAGTTAATTACATTGTCAACGGCCGGGAGTATAATTTGGCTTACTATCTCACCGATGGTATTTATCCGAAATGGGCTACTTTTATCCAATCTATTCAGATTCCACAATGTCCAAAGGCATCCTTGTTTGCTACATGGCAAGAAGCTGTCCGTAAAGATGTCGAGCGTGCTTTTGGAGTCTTGCAAGCTCGCTTCGCCATAGTAAAAAACCCGGCTCTTATCCATGATAAGGAAACAATTGGAAAGATAATGAGAGCGTGTATCATACTTCACAATATGATAGTAGAAGACGAACGAGATGGGTACATGCCGTTTGATCCAACAGAATTCGCACAAGTGGAAGCAAACAGAACTTCACAATTGGACTCCACAGTTTCAACTGATATATCATCAAATGTCAGCAATTTGATGACCATGCTGAGCAAGCGGAAGGAAATTCGTAATCAACAAAAACATCAATAATTGAAGGATGATTTGGTTGAGAATATTTGGCAAAAGTTTGGCACAAATCAAGATTACAACTAATCTTTTTCCCCATTTATGATTTCTACTTCTATTTTAATATGCTTTTATGTTTTGAATGTTTAAAAATTTATGAAATGCAATAATTTTCCATTTTAATAAAATCTTAATTGTTTAAATATTTAAACTAATTGTTCTACTTAAATTAATTATATTATAAAAATATTTTTTTTTTCAAAAATAAAAACCCTAATAAGAGTCTACCATTGGAGTACTATAATTTTATTCAACAACAAAAACTCTTAATTTGTAAAAATATACTTTTTAGTTAATAAAAAATATAAGAACTTCAAAATAAGAGTCCAACCAATGGAGATGCCCTTAGGCCTTTTCCTAAGGCCCATATACCCGAATCGCAGTAGGATTGTTAAACCAGAGGAACAGGGGACTCTGTTGAGTTTGTTTTTGTTCCGCCATTTCCTTATTTGAGGATTTGATTTCTGTTTCTTCCCCCTTCTTGGCTTAATTATGTTTGTATTTTTTTCATCTCACTGAGATTTATCACTATGTAATGTCAGTATTTCCACTGTTGCGTTGTCTTCTTGTTTTGTAACATTCTTTTGATGAGCAATAGAAAACACTGTTTTATATATGAGGACTGAGGAGAAACTGATTGGCTGAAATCCTAAGTCTGTTACTCATGCCTTTATGTGTGTGTATCCCACAATCGAGCTTACAAAGACCCTATGATTAAATTTTTGGGTTCCCTTTGGTCTATATAAGACTTTTATTTGTTTTCCTCATTGGTTTCTATTTAGTATTTACCATATGTGCAACCTCCTTATTGTCTTGGCTCTTTGCTCAATTATGTCATTATGTGTAGTTGACTTTGTAAGATGATAATATTTCGGTATTTGCTTATAATTCTAATTTTTTTACAGGTATATTTATGTTTTATGTCTTCCAGAAAGTGGAATCAAACCGGAGATGTCTTAGCTGTGAGAATATTAAGAAGTGAAACTCTGGTCTGAATCAGTCGCCTGAAAATAAACCCCAACTCGATCTCAAGCTCCTCAACTGCGATCTGTGAAGCCTCCAACCTTGTACCCGCGCTCTGCAACGCGACTTCGTCCCACACGTCATCAAAGCAGCAAAACCGCATTGTAAATATCGAAGACAACGACGACCCTTTGCTTGGTTTTCTCTCGAGACAAGGAAGACACACGAGCGAGAACAGAGACTCAACCATAGTCACAATGGCTCTTCTCACTTCCTGCAAAACCTCCGCGACAAACAGAAGGTTCTGCTCTATGCTCTGCATCTCCATCGTCCCTTTTCCAGCTCCTCCTTCAATACTCTTTAGACTATTCAAACACTTGAGGGTTTCCTTCTTGAGCTTGTTCCTGTACCGATTATAAGCTGCGATCTTCTCACTGAGGTTTGCTCCGTTACAGCGCAGAGTCAGCTGAAGATCTCGAAGGCTATGTCTCACTAGCGTCATGACGTCTTTTGAGACGTTACATACATCTAACATTATTAGTGAAGCTTCGGAGACTTGCTCGATCCATTTCTCTTTCCCCTGTTGAAACAGAGACTCTCTTGCTTCTGGACAGTGATCGAGAAGATAGTTTGCAGAGTCTTGTAATTCTCTCAAACCTTCCAAGTCCACTAGCGCCATTTGATTAAAACCTCCAAAGAATATTTGCTTGATTTCAAAAAGTAGAATTCTAAGGAAAGATGAGAATATAATGAGTGATTTGTGATTAGGGTTTAGTGGAATTATAGGGAGACTCCATAAATAGGGAATGTTTTGTATAAAATGAGGAAAGTACAACGAAGGAACTCTAGCTAAGGTGNGAGAATATTAAGAAGTGAAACTCTGGTCTGAATCAGTCGCCTGAAAATAAACCCCAACTCGATCTCAAGCTCCTCAACTGCGATCTGTGAAGCCTCCAACCTTGTACCCGCGCTCTGCAACGCGACTTCGTCCCACACGTCATCAAAGCAGCAAAACCGCATTGTAAATATCGAAGACAACGACGACCCTTTGCTTGGTTTTCTCTCGAGACAAGGAAGACACACGAGCGAGAACAGAGACTCAACCATAGTCACAATGGCTCTTCTCACTTCCTGCAAAACCTCCGCGACAAACAGAAGGTTCTGCTCTATGCTCTGCATCTCCATCGTCCCTTTTCCAGCTCCTCCTTCAATACTCTTTAGACTATTCAAACACTTGAGGGTTTCCTTCTTGAGCTTGTTCCTGTACCGATTATAAGCTGCGATCTTCTCACTGAGGTTTGCTCCGTTACAGCGCAGAGTCAGCTGAAGATCTCGAAGGCTATGTCTCACTAGCGTCATGACGTCTTTTGAGACGTTACATACATCTAACATTATTAGTGAAGCTTCGGAGACTTGCTCGATCCATTTCTCTTTCCCCTGTTGAAACAGAGACTCTCTTGCTTCTGGACAGTGATCGAGAAGATAGTTTGCAGAGTCTTGTAATTCTCTCAAACCTTCCAAGTCCACTAGCGCCATTTGATTAAAACCTCCAAAGAATATTTGCTTGATTTCAAAAAGTAGAATTCTAAGGAAAGATGAGAATATAATGAGTGATTTGTGATTAGGGTTTAGTGGAATTATAGGGAGACTCCATAAATAGGGAATGTTTTGTATAAAATGAGGAAAGTACAACGAAGGAACTCTAGCTAAGGTGTTTTTTGTTTGTACGTACGTGAAGACAATTGTGTTGGAAACAGGTCATTCAGGTTATAAATTCAAACTAGTTGAAGTTAGTGGTATTTAGGAAACTTCCGTTTGTGTAAGTTGCTTAGGATTATGTTACATTATGGATTTGATCTGATATTGTTGTCTACAAAACAAAACAAAAGGTTCAAATTATTTTGTTTAAACTAGTCGGGTACCTTTATTAGAGAAATCATGCATGAACCAAGCCAGCCAGTGTAAATTTGTAATTATCTGAATTGTAAGGAATCAAAATGGAGACAACAATATATTTGTTTATATATCTGAGGATGTTCCAGAGTTTTCATTTGCATTGTCTAATTTGTCCGTGTCGGTTTTAATAATTTATCAAATCCATCATTCTCTTAACACGGCGCCGTCATATATATTGAGATTTGAGAGACCAACATTCGTTATCTGCTATACGTACGTGCCAGTATTATAGGTCTACACTACATAATACATATAGCCAGGTTGATCCTACAGCTAAATTCAGTTTCGTTAGATATTTTTTTCTTTCTTTTCCAGATCTTGATAATTGAATAAGCAGATTCTCATAGCATTTGATAGATTCAAAGCCATTATTCCAACTTCCAAGTTTCCAACTCCTAATTTGTTTTGTATGAGCATAAAATCTAATCATTTGATTTTCCATTAAGAAGTTAAATTATGCTTATGAGTTCCTTATTAAAAATAAAGTTATCCTTATGAGTCATGATCAAGAATTATATCAATGATCAAACGACAATCACTTCATGAGTTTCTTTCTCATTCGTTTCCAATTATTAGGTTTCTTAAAAAAAAAAAAAAAGCATGGAGCTTCCACAATGGTATCAGTTGACTCGGTATCATTAAATGAGGATTGTGCACCAATGAAAGACTTCTTGTCACGCAAGAAAACCCATGAGGGTTAGACTTGGAACTAACCTAAAAATGTTCATGACTGGAATTTACTCTCTTATCATCAAAGGCAGTATACGGCTTATTACGGCTAATGTCCATAATCAAAAATTCTAACGAAATATTTAAAACTCTTCCAAGAACACGAGTGAAACAAAGATAGACGAATTTATAAGAACTAATACAAACTGGTACATTACGTGCACATCAATTCAAGTTCCTCGTAAGTCTGCTTCGAGTTTATAGCTAATTTCTCCATAGATTTGAATATCTGTTCCATGCTAGACTTCAGATTGAAAGCCCCCATTACTTCAACTGATGGTACTGTCTTCATCTTCCTCTGCATCTTAAGCTCTTCTTTCTCTAACATCACAAGTTTCCTCTCTATATCTTTGGCCTCGCCATTAACCTTCCTCTGCTCTTCCAATTCCATCCTCTGTTTCTCCACCTGACGGGTTACGTGCATCAAAATCGAGTAAACCACTTCCGTAAACTCCTTCTCTCCATCTGATCTCTCAAGGGTTTGTGACCAACTGTTAATAGCACCAAACAGTGGTGGTTCTTCTGAGAGATCAGGTGTTGGTTCTTGAGGTTCTTGCTTCAAACATCGCATTAGCCAACTGTTCAAGGCCTTAACATACTGAGCCTGAGCATCAATCCAATTCGATAGGTTTTGGCTCCAGTTCCTCAGCTCCAGTTTCAATTCTATAGCAAGCTCAAGCTGAGATATGTCTAGCTTTTCCTTTAATGTCATCTTATCAAGCTTCTTAGCCTCTGAGATTACGCGGGATTGTCTACTATGACATTCTAACATAGAGCTCCACATACCAAACAACCTATATATTGACACAAAATAAGCTGAGATAACTCATGAGGTTTCTCAAACAAACTTAATGGTAACTATAGAATTCGTACCTGTGGATCAGTTTTTTCATCTGAGACCAGAGCTCTTCATCGCGTAACTTGTTTATCGTCAGACATATGTTGTTTATCTTATGGATAGAGACTCTCATTCTCGTAGACAAACACTGAATGAAGGAACGAACGGCTTCAATTTTTCTTGGCTCTGCACTTTTCGATTCCAATCTCCTCAACTGTTTGTAGTTCTTCATGTGAGCTGTTCGGAGTTTCTCCTCAGCCTGTGTAGATAAACAATCAAAAGTCTTACGGAACATAAGCACTTGTATCTGTTTTGCTTAAAACCATATTAGACAATTTTGAGGATACCTTGACTTCTTGGTACAGTTTCTTCTCCCACATGAATAGTTTTTTTAGAGTAGATGAAAGATTAGATCCAAAATCTTCAACTGGTTTGGGATCCAATGGAGTCATCATCATCTTCTTAGCGTAGAGAATGTTTGAAGAAGCTGATAGAGCTAAACAGAATAAAAAACATATAGAGAGAGTGACATCAATAAGGTAAAAGTAAAAAAATTGAACATTACACTATACCTTGATAAACAGAGCTTTTCTGGTAGTATCTGAATCTTGAAGTGTCGAACATCTTCGAAACCTCGTTCCCCGATTCTGAAGCTTTCTTGAACATCTCTTGCAATTGCTTTGTGGCTTCGGAAATATCTGATGAAATTTTTGATTCCTTCGTACCACTCTTTTTATTTGGTTTCTTCTCTGAGATTTTCAGATTTTTTTGTTTCGCTTCTTCAGCTTTAATCTTCTCGTCGTTTCGGCTCATAGGAATCTTCTTCTTCTTCTTCTTCTTCTTCTTCTTCTTCTTCTTTGTCAAAGTGTCTTCTTCATCAAGGAAACGAGTGGTCAGTACTCTGTCTTTGGGATTGGTAGTGTACGGAACCTCATAGCTCTCGAAGAAATTGATAAAATCCCAAGCGTAGTTACTCGGAGGCGGCGGTGGCGGAGGCGGCGTTACGGTTCCGGAAACGTAACTTCTCCGGGAGTATAACGAGTCATGATGATTGGTATTTAGGGATTCGAGTTTTGGACATCCGAATAAATCGCAGTTCATCCTCGTACCTTCTTCTTCGTCTTCTTCTTCGCAATCCGAGTCGAATTTGGGAGGTAAATCGGAATCTGAACTGGTAACAGAGTGAGCTGGGGAAGATGATTCCGGCGAAGACGATTCGTCGGGTTCGGAATCAGCATCGGGCGGAGACTCGACGGCTTGATCGAGGAATCTATGAAGAGCTGGACCAACGGTGTTGAGAGAGAGGAGGTAAGCTGAGTGAGCGTCGGCTAAGGCGTAGCTTCGGCGGAGCGTTTCCTCAAGTGAGTTGCATCGATCACGGCATAGAGCGATGGCTGGTAAACCGTCGAGCTTTGAGGGAGAGCATCCCATAACGGTCGTCCCGGACGAAAGGTTTGTTTGTGTGTGTGTATGTGTTTTTTAAAAACTCGGATTTGACATATAAATAACTCACGACACTAATTACGTGATTAAGGTTAGGTGTAATTAATTTGACAAGTAATAATTAAATGTATATAATTGTATTAGAGAGCGACTAATTTTCTTGTTGTTAAGTTTAAATTTTTTTGACCAAGATNTTTTTTTTTTTTTTTTTTTATGTTGAATTTTTGGAAATTTCTACGCAGCAATTGATATTCAAATCAGTTTTCTATACCTTCTGGATTTAATTTTTTAAAATTGACAAAAAAAGTTCATTTTGATAGTAAAACCGCATTACATGTTTAAAACGAAAAATTTAAATAGAGAAGGGGAGTGAGTTAGTGACACTTCTGCATATAAATGACTTTTTATTTTCGTTCAGGTAAATAAAATGATTACAATACAAAATAAGAGCCGTTATTTTCTTGTAGATGAAAGGACATTGCAACCAAACTTCAATTTGGAAAACTAGTAATCATAAGGAAAAAAAAAACGTTACATTGATTTAATTTGGTCTCGTCTTTGTGCAATAGAACGAACCATGCAATGCAATATTCAACTTGGGAATCATTGAAGCATAGAAAGTGGAAAAAGACGTTTGTTTACAAAAGTTAAAGCTAAAAAGTGAAAGGTGAAAAGTTAAAAATTATAAAGGTTTGAGATTCAAAGTTAACTTAAAGTATTTTATAATGAAATCATGCTCTAAAAGTATATCCTCGCAATAACATGCACATGTTTAGGCTATATATATATATATATATATATATATTAAAATTAAACTCATATTATAATCTTTTTTTTTATCAACTCAAACTTCACGATTTTAGCTTGAAACAAAAAGTACATATATACAAATACAATGAAGTTTTTGTCAAGATATAAATCTCTATATCACCTCGTTGGTCATCTCCGACATCATCCGATCTCCAATTTACTCATTACACCCTCTCATTCTAGTCTCATGTATATTAGTATATACACACTTGTAAGTAACTCATTGTCAGCATATATAAGTGACAAGTTTTCCTTTATCTACACTTATTTGGTCCTAATATATACATTTTATTTTTCTTTCTACTAGTTGTAGGCTTGTAGCAATTTTACAGATTACGATGAATATCGTTTTCAATAAAGGGTTGGTCGGAAATCTCCTCTCATAAGTTAGATTAAGGGTTGGGATCAAATAGTCCAAAAAATGATGAAGTATAAGTGCATATACATGGGATGATGATGATGGGAATGGACCCTAGAAACCATTAAATTATTGTCAATACTCTTTAAGTTTATCCATTCATCTGAGTAAGTACATATATAAAAAAGGGTATGCACCAACGAGCATCTGTATGCGCACGTCTCAACTTTGAAGTCGTCAACTTAAGAAGAGTGATAGTTGGACTTCTGGTTTTGAGGCTTTTGAGAAGATAGGACAAAGTAAAAAAGAAAGAAAGGCAAAACTAAAATATACGTATAAACAATGCACGAGGATCTCAAGGTTTCCCTAATCGAGCCCATCTGTTTAAAAGATGAAATTTTCTTTAAAATTTTTTGGCGAAATAGTGGAAAGGTAAAGGAATGTTTCTTTTTTGGGGATGGTGGAGATCCACCTCCTCAAATTTTGTCATTTTATCACAACTTTTTACTACTTTTCTTACTAGGATATTCCCATGCGTATTATATTCAACTTAAAACATTATTTCATTCACGAGTAACCCCTATAACCCGTATTACTGAAAAGACGACAATGTTAGGGCAACCCCAATGGGGAGATATATTTTAGGGGCTCTTAAATTGTTTATTTATATATTTTGTAGTTTGAGATGATTAAGAACTTTGGGTTTGTTAATTAAAAGTTTCCTTTTCTAATGGTGGATTTTTATTTTGAGTCTTTTAATTTAATTTTCTTTTTTGAAAATAAAAATTTAAATAAGTCATGTATGTTTATAAAATTATTGTATTTCATAAAACTTTAAACATAGGAAAACATTAAAACATAATAAAAGAGATGTAAAATTCATAAAAAAGGAAATGCTTAATTGTATTCTCCAAATTTTGCCCAAAGATTCTCAACCAAACCAAATTGGTTTGGGTGGTTGTTGATGTTGAACATGTGGAGTGAAAAGAGATTGCCAAACTTAATTGGAAATTTGGTCACAAACTTGATTTAAGCATTCATCAATGGTGTCATCAAAATTATTGTATGAAGAAGATGCCATTTTAGAAGAAAAGTGAAATAAAATATATAGAGTGTTTGATAAGATAGAGAGTGAATTGGTGAGTGTTTGATAAGTCCGAACAATCGTTTTATAGACTTGTATCTCCAAAAATTTGTGGTTTAAAATCGTAAGAAAGTTTGTGGTTTGGTGAGAAAAAAACAAAACATGTACTTGTTTGAGAGTGAGTTGGGATGAGAAAATATTTGAAACTTGAGAATAAAGCAGACTGAATATGAGAGTGCTTAGAGCACACACATTGGTCATCCTGTGAAAATAGGTTCTCCAAAAATATTTTAAATATAATAATACTATTTAATTTAAATTTTGTTTGTTTTTCAAAAATTAACCAATCAACTTATGACAAATAGTGAGAGAGAGATTTTAGAGGATCTGTAGAAGTCTGGGCAGAGACACGATGTCTCTCTTTCCTCATCTTTCTATTATTTTTATTTTTTAATTCTTTTGACACTCACCAAAAGATGACCAATGTGTGCTCTTACAATCAAGAGTAGCCGATTATAGTTTGCTATATATACAAGTTTATTGAACAACAATTTTGGAAAGAAAAACACAAAACGTGTTCACGGGAAGGAAAAACACAAAGACTTATGTTCTCTTGTGCCGACGTGACAGCTGCAGGTTCACGGGAAGAGCAGAACCACAGACCAGTTTTGTTCTCTTGTGCTGAAGTGAGATCACAAGGTTCACGGGAAGAGCAGAACGTAAACCTGCCGAGGATAAGCAAACAACACATGAGATAAAAATTAAAAACAGAACAGAACCATGTTATAAGAACAGAACCATGTTATAAGAACAGAACCATGTTGTAAAACGATTCACTAAACCAATCACAACAAGTGTTTAACTATTACAACTACCTACCAAGCATTTGTGTTTAAGTGTCACAAACGAAACTATCAACGACAACAACACAACACAACACGACACCTAAAATTCTCGCAACCCAACAAGAAGAAAGACATCAAATCAACAACATCTCCGACAAATCTTTATGTGAATAACTCAAAAACAACAACATTGATTGTAAAAAGAGACACACACTAACCCGTTTCTCTCTTGCTTAATAAACATGGCCAAACTTTAATAGAGCTGAAGTCGATTACAAACACCAAACCACATACACAAGATCAACAAACACAAGAGAAGCCAATTATTGATTGTTAAAAGCATCATCGAAAACCTGAAATAACAAAAAAGACAAGTAAACATAAATGGTGTCATCAAGAATGAACTGTTATAGGAATAGAGTTAAAAAAGAGAAATCACTTACATTAATCTCTCGGTCCTCTGAATAGCAGCACCAAGCATCATCAAGCATAGCATCACCAAGCATCAATCGATTCATCTCAGCGCCTCACCTTGTCGGATTAAGACAACACAACATGATAGTAAACCAAAACAGTTTTAAACTGCAAGAAACACATTCAAAAGAATAACCAAAACCTATCCAAGCAAAAGAACACACAATAAAACACACCAAGAGAATCTGAAAAACACATCACAAATACGATGGAACATGAGAAACCAACAAAGATATAGGGCAAGAGACCAGTTAGTAACCTGATGTTTCTCTCTTCAAACCCTCCCACACATTAATCATTGTACCTCGACTGCCTGCATCAAAGAGACAAAGGTATTTAATTTCACTTATATAGAAAGACAGAAAAAATCGGTTAAGAGAAAGAACACTACCTGAAGATGTAGGTCAGAGAAGAAAACGATCCATCAGAACCATCACCGACCCGCAAAGCATCCTCCAAGAGGTAAGAATCAAATGAACCAAAGTAAAAATTCAGAAACAAAGAAATGAGAACAACCAACCCTAATCCCAAATTTACGAACAAAATCGAATAAACCCAAATCCCTACTAACTATTCGCGAATTCAACCTACTACACAGAGAAACTTACACTTGCTTCCAATTGCTTCAACCTCATCTGAATGACTCGACTCCAAACTCAAATCAATATCATCCGATTCGCCTCCGAGATTAAATCCCTTCCGCTTCCCCTTTCTTCTCCACATTCGCCTCTGATTCCATAGCTGTAACATATCCTTCTCCTTCCTTTTGTCAAGAATGGCCTTCGATCGAGAGAGAAACAACGATAAAGAGATCGAGAGAGAGAGAGAGAGAAAAAATTGTAATCGTCGAACAAATGTTTTTTTTTTTGGTCGGAGAAACAAATGTTTATTTGGTTTTTCTATTTTTTTGTCCAGCCAACGAACACTCGACACGTACGAACTCTTAAATCATAATCGAGTATGTAATATTAGAGCCTCTCTTACATTTTTTTCTTTATTCTGATTTTTTTTTCCTTCTCCACTAAAACCCTTCTTAAAACCCTGCGTTGGGGATAACCTTAGTGTCTTGCATTGCATGAACGCAAACACATGCTTTGGGGTTTCTACAAAGTCATTAGACGACGACATTTTACCGTACAATACATAGTCATTGTTTAATGTTTTCTTTTGGTTATAAGATTTATTTTGATAGTATGTGAATGTGATGACTATGTGTCATTTTTATAAATAATTTGTCAAAGAACATATTTCCTTCATAACATTGCCATGATATCGTATTTTTTAACATATATTGTTTTAGTTGGTTGCTTCAGTGTTGTTGTTGCGTTACCACTTATTAGTAATTAGCACCCACCAAATTCGTATAACACATGAAAAACATTCGTAGTCGTCATTTTTTTTTTTTAGTCCAAGACTTCACAAGAACCACTCAAAAATAGACATCATTTATTGGGTTAACGGACATAAGATCATGAAAGCATCTCACGTACATTGTCATTGTGGCTTGGCCAAGACATTGTAAATTTGTAAACAAACGTAATGATAACATCCTCTTTTTTTTTTTTCTGATGATGAATTTTATGATTTTATGCTCTTTTTTTTTAATGACCAAACAACGTTATTAATTGTAACAGAGCTTTGTATTTATTAATTGGGCCTGAATACGAAGATAGGCCCATTAGAATCATCACTAACACGAAAACAGCGAAATCTAAATTGGTTGTTCATCTGCTTCATTCAGCTAAGTCTACCTGAATCAGTGCGTCGGCTCAGGCGACAATGCAAGGAGGATCATCGGGAATTGGATTCGGCTTGAAGTATCAGGTTATTCATCATCTTCATCCTCTTCGGATCTTCATTACAAATTTGATTAGTAAATTCTTTAAAGACGAATTTTTTTTTGTTTGCTTTCAGGCTCGATGTATTTCGGATGTGAAAGCCGATACGGACTACACTAGCTTTCTAACAGGAACTCTAAGTCTGAAAGAAGAAAATGAGGTGAACCCATGTTTTTGATTGTGTGTGTTCGTCTTCTATTGAATAGGGAAGATACTGAAAGTTTTGTTCTTTTCCACCATTTGAGATACTGTAAAGGTTCATCTTCTTCGTTTGTCATCTGGTGGATCTGAGCTGATATGTGAGGGTTTGTTCTCTCATCCTAATGAGATATGGGACCTTGCTTCTTGCCCTTTCGATCAACGCATTTTCTCCACTGTCTTCTCCACTGGTTAGTTATGCTTTATCTTTGAGTTGATTAGTTGCTAGAAATTGGAGCTCTGGTAGAATCATAAGTTTTGTATTGGCTTGGAAGCTTGAATGTGTCAAAAAACTCATAATGCTTTTTATCCGTTAAGGTGACACATTTGGAGCAGCGATATGGCAAATTCCTGAGTTATGTGGTCAATTAAATTCCCCACAATTGGAGCGTGTTGCATCTCTTGATGCTCATGTTGGTAAGATTAACTGGTGAGTATCGTCTCAGCTGTCTACTGCTACAGTGATGCAGAAGTTTGAGAACTTATTTCCTCATCTTATGGAAGCTGATTCTCCTATCACTGGTGGAAACAGTGTTCTTTGGTGGCCTTCTGGAAGTTCTGACAAGTTAATCAGTATGGATGAACAAAATATTTTCTTGTGGAACTTAGACTGTTCAAAAAAGTCTGCTGAGGTGATTTAGCTACAAGGATATAGAGACAAACTCTTTTCTTTTAGGTGCTTTTGCCTACCAGGTTTTAAGATCTTTTGTAAGGTATTTTCGTTAACAGGTTCCGGTTTGTATAGGTTTTATCAAAGGATTCAGCTGGGATGTTGCATTCTTTATCTGGTGGAGCATGGAATCCACATGATGTAAATGCTGTTGCAGCAACTGGTGAATCATCTGTCCAGTTCTGGGACCTGCGTACTATGAAGTATGATATCACTATTGATCTCCTCTGTTCATGCATACAGTTAGGAGGTTTTTACGCATTGATATTACTCACCCACGTTATTACATGCTCTCATGGTTTTTTTTTAAATTTCAATTTAGTGTTAGTTGCTTTTGGTTTTACCCTTTCACATCAACTTATGCATATATGTTGACTTTTCTCTATGTTGTTTGTCCAACGAAGGAAGGTTAACTCAATTGAACATGCTCATGTACGCGGTGTTGATTACAATGCCAAGAGAGAACATATACTTGTAAGACTTCTCTCTTGTATCTTCATAAGCACTGCGCAATAATACTCTATTGAAGTGAAATAATGGTTTTTTTGAAAAATATGATGTGCATATTTGTTTAGACTGTTCTTTACATCGTCCGTGCATAGAGCTGAATTTAATCGTTGTAGAACTCAACCTTTTGACTTGGTATAGAAATATTATCATATCTTAGCTGTGATGGATTAAACATTCAGCTGTGCAGATAACTGCAGAGTATGAATCTGGCATACATGTCTGGGATCTCCGGAAGGCCAAGGTTCCTGTACAAGAGCTTCCTGGTCATACACACTGGTATGTTTGCTTCCGTTTCCTTTTTGCAAACTGTTTTTTTTAAAGTAACCAAGATCCTTGAATTTGTGCCTTTGTATGTTTCTGTAAAATTTGTTTTTGGTCGAAAGATGAAATTCTTACTGACAGTTTGTTGTTTTTTGAAGGACATGGGCTGTCAAGTGTAATCCTGAGCATGATGGACTGATTCTGGTACTCTACCCTCTTTCTCCTTTACTTTTCTTGACACAATCAAATCGTTCTACTTAGTAGTTATGTATGCTAGCTGAAATGTGCAGTTTATGTTTGGTACATGCTTTGTTTTAGTTTAGAAAACAAAGCCTATTCTTTAACTTTGCTCACACTATAATAATTATTATGTCAATTCTGATCCCTTCAATCGAAAACACAGAGCGCTGGAACAGATTCGGCTGTCAACCTGTGGTATGCTTCAGCATCATCCAGTGATGAAAAACCCTCACAAAGGTTGTGTTAAGTCTCCCTCGCACCCATGATTTTCATTATTTTTTTCCAACACTGTTTTGATTCTATAGTTACCATCTTTCTCAGCCCTGTGGAATCCATACGTCAGCGTGTGAACCCTTTGCTCAACTCATACACTGACTATGAAGACAGTGTCTATGGTAAAATATCTTACACCTTATGATACCATTTATCTTGTTAACCAAACAATACTTAATACTGTCTAATTGTCAACACAGGCCTTGCTTGGAGTTCACGTGAGCCTTGGGTTTTTGCATCATTATCATATGACGGAAGAGTAAGTAAATTTTCTCTATAATCACAAGATCAACCTAAACTTTATATAAAGACCCCTTATAATCACAAGATCAACCTCAACTTTATATACAGAGCTTTGGGGGATTCAACTGATAAATGTCTATTGCTTGTATAGGTCGTCATCGAATCTGTCAAGCCTTTCCTTCCGAGAATATAGTAAAAAAACTCAGCATCTCTATGCTCTGACCCACACGACCCATCTTGGAAAAGAAGCTGGCACTATTGTATTTAAAATAATGTGAGACAATCTTTGTGGATCTTGATATCTATTATCAGTAGCCCAGATTCTTTCGGTACCAATATCCAGTTGCTCTGATCTAAACAGATTCAACGACTAAGTAAGAAAATGAATTGAAAAAAAAGGGACCATTCCTCCTCGGATTGGATTTATATGTACATAAAGACATGTTGAGGCATGTGACCACAATAAAAAGGTTGAAAAAACGGACTTTGAATCTTTCTATAACTGAATCAATCTGATAGCATTTCTTCTAGCTCAGGCTCATCCGAAATAGATGATGCGTCATCATAATCTAACCTCGTACCATTATACAATCCTCTGTCCTGTAAATCAGTTTGGTCTTCCTCATAATCTGTCCCTGTTGACGACTCTGCATCTTCATCTTCGTTCTGTTCATCATTGCTTACTACAACATCTTTTTTGTTTTTCTTCCAAAGTTTTCTCGAATCCATATTTCCCGCCTTTAATTTAGTATCTTCGCATATACAAGTTGATGGATTCTCATGAAACTCACCTCTACCAGCTCGTACTTCCTTTGGCTCTCCCATGAATCCTCTCTGAAATGTTCTGACTCTTGAAGCAAACTCCTCCCAAGTAGTATTCTCTTTGCTCATAAACAACTTGTATAGCTTTTTCGCATTCGGTCTAATTGTCGGTTTATGTCCAAAATATCTCCTACATAAAAACCAAGAATCATTCAACACAATGCTAAAAAAACATAATGAAGTAGAAAGAAAGAATATTTGGTTTTGATTAAACTACCTTCGACCGGCTAATATTCTTGCCATGTTCCCGTTATTGTTGGTAACGAAGACATCACTTTCATCACACACAACGAAATCGAGTGCAGCCATCCGTGAAGAATAAGAAGAAAATGGTTTCAACTCCATTTTTGTTGCTATGGTGTCTTTTGAATAGAAATGAGGGAACAGTGCTTTCAAAGGAGCTAATGATTTCTCTCCTCCGTAAACTTCACCTGATGCAACGTATATATGAACATCGCTCCCATATCCCAAAGCTCTAAGCATTAATCCAACTTCTTCTGGTGTAAGCGGACATCTTCCTTGTCGCCTTTGCTTCTCCGGGTTATTTACCTGCCATGGAAGTTTAACTCGTTAAATCCAACAAGAAACGAGAAAAAAAAGAAGGCATGAAACAATAAGATTTTGTATCCCTACATGTAAAGTTTTCCATCTCCTTCTGATTGTTCCCAACTCTTTTTTCTCCTTGTCACCACCTCCATAGTAACATCCCGAGAAGGCAAGCATATCAGGTTCAAATCTAAGATGTAAAGCAATGAAGTGTTTGCTCTTTTTCCTCATTCTTCGGACCAATTCANTCCTACATAAAAACCAAGAATCATTCAACACAATGCTAAAAAAACATAAATGAAGTAGAAAGAAAGAATCTTTGGTTTATTAAACTACCTTCGACCGGCTAATATTCTTGCCATGTTCCCGTTATTGTTGGTAACGAAGACATCACTTTCATCACACACAACGAAATCGAGTGCAGCCATCCGTGAAGAATAAGAAGAAAATGGTTTCAACTCCATTTTTGTTGCTATGGTGTCTTTTGAATAGAAATGAGGGAAAAGTGCTTTCAAAGGAGCTAATGATTTCTCTCCTCCGTAAACTTCACCTGATGCAACGTATATATGAACATCGCTCCCATATCCCAAAGCTCGAAGCATTAATCCAACTTCTTCTGGTGTAAGCGGACATCTTCCTTGTCGCCTTTGCTTCTCCGGGTTATTTACCTGCCATGGAAGTTTAACTCGTTAAATCCAACAAGAAACGAGAAAAAAAAGAAGGCATGAAACAATAAGATTTTGTATCCCTACATGTAAAGTTTTCCATCTCCTTCTGATTGTTCCCAACTCTTTTTTCTCCTTGTCACCACCTCCATAGTAACATCCCGAGAAGGCAAGCATATCAGGTTCAAATCTAAGATGTAAAGCAATGAAGTGTTTGCTCTTTTTCCTCATTCTTCTGACCAATTCATTACCCATTTCAATAATTGGATCAGTGAACTTAAGCGCATGATAGTTTACTCTACACCTCAGCTTCTGCAAATCATCTCTCAACTTGTTTGAAAGTCTGTAATCAAATTTATTTAATTGGACTGCCTGAAACAAAGAGTTGGTTCATATATAAGCATCATTAAGAAAGATGAAATCATGAAGCCTTAAGATGATATGAAGCTTAAGGATTGAGAGAGAAAAGCATGAAAACTTACATGCCTTTTCTGAAGAACAGGTAATACCCGATTGATATAACATCTCTCATTGCATTTTCTCGGTACACGCATTCTACTAGGACTCCATGTTCGCCCTCCTTTTTGTGGAAGTGTCTCTATGATTTTGACATCTTTTGAGAGAAATGACATAAACCAATCAACATCGAAAATATGTGAGAAGTCACTGCATCATAGGAAAAAACACAAAACTAGATGTTACGAAGACGCACAAAACTTTTGATTTTTACCAAAGCAAATGCAAATCTGAGCAAAAACCTGGCATCTTTCCAGTAGGATTTCTGATCTAGCTTTGGAATAACAAGTGTAGCATTTAGAATCCGAGCAGCAACAACAGCATCTACAATCTGATATAATCAGAACAATTACATGGTGGAAACTCAGAACAAAACTTCAGTAACAAAAATATTACCATAAAACCAGAGAAAAGCTAAAGGAACTTACTCCAGTTCGTTGTTGGTTTAAACCACCACTAGTGGCGATTGCCAAGTATCGATCATTCCTAGTAATTGCTTTAGCATCTGCAGAAGTAAAATCAAATGTAGTGTGACTAACAAACCTCCTGAAATTCAAAAACTACCCCTGGCTGATTCTAGCTAGCTAAACTATATCCCCAAATTGCAGAAACACTCAAGCATTCTAAATTGAACTCTCTCTAAATTTCATATCTCTAAACACCAAAAGTGAAAAACTTTACGCACTTGGGAACTTGGTGCTTGCATTACAGCAACCATAAAAGAATTTAGCATTCCAAGAACGCCAGATATCACGATCTGATCTCCCTCCATTTCTCTGCTTCCATTTAAAACAAACACACAAACCCCAAAAGAGCCAATAAATAAGGTGAGATGCAACAAAAATATCCACACTTTACAACAAAAATGCACACTTTGCAGCAAAGAAACATTAGAAAAACCCATTTTTGAGTATATCAAAACCATATGTCAATCAAAATATCAAAAAAATTAAGAACCCTAACCGGAACTGTGAAAACTACTGGTATGTTCTTCTCATCATTGTCTACAGAGATAATCCGCTTCTGCAATCAAAACAGAAAACAATGGCGTTAAGAAACAGAGAGAGATCATAAACAAAAATCTGTAAAGTCTAATAAAAGAGAGAGAGAGCGTGTACGGAGATGCGGCGATCGGAATCATCAGGAGGAGGTGAAAGAATGGAGAGAAGAGCGAAAAGGATGAGGAGAGCTCCAGAGACAGCGCATATTAGAGGAAGGAGACGACGAAGACGGTTGTAATAACTGTAGTGCCGCCGCTGAAAAGCCATTGAAGGCTACACGCGGCGCTTTTTTTACCTTCGCCTCGAAACAGAACACGCGGGCTCCAATGGAGACAGAAACACAAAAGTCTTCGTCTTTAAAGAGAGTTTTTAAAAAAAATTGTGAATCCCTCTCTGGTTTTCACGACATCTCCATTACAATCATTACAATATTCTCTTCTCTCTCTCTCTCTCGTTTCAATCAAAGATTGAATTTTTATATTTATCAGAGAGAGAGAGGGAGAGAAAGGTTGAGTTTTTATTTTTATATATTGAGAAATGTAATTTTTTTTGTTTTTGTTTTTGTGTTGGGACAGTTCTTATAGATTTCTGGGCTCTGAAAGAAATGAGGCACCGCCTCCAGCACTTCCTTCTAACAGCTTTATTTTTTCTTTTTTTTAATTTCATTAATTATTCTTGAATTAATTATGAAATTTAATTTCAGTTTTAATGATAAATATTTAATCACTATGATGAGCTGGATTGAGAATATTGCAAATGCAAGTTATTCTATTTTTGTTGATTTTGATTCTTTATTTCCCTGTTTTGCTTATTTACACTTATCAGGACATTATTTGTTTCCTAATTATCGAAAATAATTATTTAAGAGATAAGATTAGTGTTTTTGTAAACTCTTTAACCATCTTTTGACAATAGAGCCAGTTGCAAGCTTTTGTTTTTGTTTAAATCACTTTAGAACTTTAGATTACTGTCCCATAATGGTGTAAATATTACTCTTTGCTTTTTAGCATTTGTTATATCATTCGTCCTTCTGAATTTTCTTCTTTATTAGAGAGAAAAAAAGAAGAATATTTGAAAGTTTAACTATTTCGGTTATTAGCTTTTGCTAAAGAGTGTAAGTGAACAAATAGCGTGAACTGCCAAGGAAAGTATACTCTTTTTGTCTTGTCTTTTTACACTGTTTCTGTTTGCTTGGTCTTGTCACAATCCGCTCAGCATAAATGGTGTGAGCCGGTTTGAGGAATTTTGGATTCGTACTCCATACCAAATTCGGGAAAATAATTAACGGTTTTAAGATCATCTCTACCTATGGTCTAAGTTCTAACCCGAGTAAGAGGTCCGGTCTAGTTACGCAATTGATTGAGATAAAAAAAACAAAAAAAAAAAAAAGATAATTCACACGCAAATTAATTGTAGATTATTGAGTTTCAATCGTTTGTTTATCTTTACGCCTTCATCGAATCATTAAAGATGATGATTCTTTTTCTTGGTATAACTTACAAGTTTCACCATGTGAAGCGTAGTAGTTTATTAAGTGTGTCAACCATACACTGAGAGTCTGAGATTTATAGTAAGTTCACTCATTTCGTTGCAATGTTAACATCTACTTTTCTTCTTGAATACTTATACATCGTAATCGATTACAAAAGATTTCATCACGATCATCAAATTTTCATTTCTGTTTTGTACCAAGATTCGCAGTGATAATAAGTTTTGTAATTAGTTAGAGTAATATAATACTATATACCACATTATTATATATCTCTTTCGTTTACTATTAATACGCTTGTGAGTTGTCTATTGTACAATGTCACGTATGTGTTGATCACGACTTCCTAAGGACTACAGTCGTACTTTATTTAGTTTTCTTAAAAAATTCGAATTCTAATTAAACAAATTGCAGTAAAGAACAACAAAAATAGAAAATTAAGAGACAATGATCCAAGGATTGATTCCCTTTAAGATAAGATATATCCACTTGCCATCAGATTCAACTCTCTCTCTCTAAGTCAGAAATCAGAATGCTAGAGATCTAATTTTCCGGAATTCCAATTTCATCCCGGTCTTATTTATTTTAGAAAACATACAAACTTGGTTTAAGTTTTTTTATTCACACAACATGATCTCATTAGACCGTAGTAATTATATAACACACACCATTTCGAAGAGAGTGGAGGTAATAAAAAAAAAAAGCTTACCAATTCATAACTTGCTTACGCTTTTCTTTGATAAGCTTCCCAAAGCCTTAGCCTTGGTCCTCAGAACAAACTTCTGAACTTTTCCAGTCGATGTTTTAGGAAGATCCTCAAACACGATACTCCTCGGAGCCATGTAATGCGGAAGCCGGTCCCTGCAATAATTTATAAGCTCCTCCGCACTGACTTCTTTAACCCCGTCTTTGAGCTTCACAAATGCACAAGCAGTCTCACCCCAATACTCATCTGGCCTCGCAACCACAGCTGCTTCAAGAACACTAGGATGGGTGAACAGAGTAGACTCAACTTCGATCGAGCTAATGTTTTCTCCTCCAGAGATTATAATGTCTTTCGATCGATCTTTGAGCTCTATGTATCCATCGGGGTGTTTAACACCTAAGTCACCACTCCAAAACCACCCTCCTTTAAAAGCTTCCTTAGTTGCCCCAGGGTTCTTTAAGTACCCTTTCATCACTGTGTTTCCCCTTAAGACAACTTCACCCATAGTCACACCATCAGCCGGCAAAGTTCTCATGGTTACGGGATCTTTAACTTGTACTTCCTCGATCCCCAAATGATTAACGCCTTGTCGGGCTTTCATTTTCGCCTGTTCTTCTCTAGTCAAAGAGTCCCACTCAGGTTTCCAAGTACAGATCGTGCCTGGTCCAAGAGTTTCAGTTAATCCATAGGAATGAAACATAGAAAACCCCAACTCTTCCATCTTGTACATCACATGAGCTGGTGGTGGAGCAGCACCGGTCATAAAAGATACCTTCCCGGGAAGCGGTTTCTGCTCGGATTCAGGCGCGTTGATGATCATACTCAATATTGTTGGCGCACCTGCCATGTGAGTCACCTTGTGCATGGTAATATTATCGAATATACCCTTGGCAGTTACATTCCTCAAACAAATATTAGTCCCACCAATAGCGGTAACACCCCACAATAAGCACCAGCCATTGCAATGAAACATGGGATTAGTCCATAGAAAAATAGGCGATGAGTGCATTTCGTTGAGTATAACCGCAGCTAGAGAATTCAAATAAGCACTCCTGTGACTATAAACAACACCTTTGGGACTTGAAGTGGTACCTGATGTGTAATTGACAGAGATAGGATCACACTCATCGGTTGGTCTTTTAACTTCGAAATCAGATTTCCCCATGGCCACAACATCTTCGTATTCCATAGTAATATTCTTCTTCCCTGAAACAGGTTGCGTAAGAGGCTCTGGGATCAAGACCAAAAGCGGGACCTTGTCACCGTTCTTAGAGAGGATCTCACAAGCTCCTTGAGCTATTTGAAGAAACTGATGATCAGCAAAAAATACTTTCGTCCCTGAATGTCGCAGTAAGACAGCTATAAGTGCTGAGTCATGACGAATGTTGAGTGTACATAGCAAAGCTCCAGTCATAGGAACACCAAAATGTAACTCGACCATAGCTGGAACGTTTGGGGCCAACACTGAAACCTGATAATTTCAAGAATCAGAATCACTCTACTTGAAAACTTTCTTAGGGATGAGAAAATTTTGGAATCCACTATCACTACGAACAAAAAAAAAAAATCTCAGAAACTATGAGACAGAGGCATGCGACCAATCAAGCTAAAAAAGGAAAAAGAAATAAAAGCTCTGACCACATCACCGGTGGAGATCCCGAGCTGGGAGAGAGCAGAGGCGATTCTGACGCAGCGGTCACGAGTCTGGCGCCACGTATACTTGACGGAGCCATAAACTACGGAGAGTCTGTCAGCATAGACGACGGCAGATCGATCGAGGAAACTGATCGGAGTGAGAGGAACGTAGTTGGCCGGACACTTGATTGTTCCCTCCATCTTCTTTGTTTTGTTCACTCGCTGTCGCTGGCCCCTCGAGGTGTTTATAAACTAGATATAACTCTTTCCCTTTTTAGTAATGAAATCTAGCCTTAGGATTTTTGTGGTATTATGTAATTGGGAAAGCTTTCATCTATATCCGATTTTTGCTATCCAGTCTACATATACAGTACACACCACATATTCTTTTGGGTGGTCTATCAAAGTTAGCTAGAATGACGTCATCATTATGGTTTCTTTTCTATATATTATTTTCTTTTTTCTTGTTTCACAAGTTTTTCATTGTCAAACGTGAGTACATAAAAATTTACAAACTCGTAATATTTAGTAGGCATGGCCACCACCTTCTTTTGGAAACAATGTAAGTTGTTAACATCACATATTGGCCACCTCAAGTCTCTTAACTCTCTATTTCTATTTTAATTTTGGTCACCAGTCTCTGTTTTCATTTTTCTGTGATAGGAATATGTTACAAACCAATCGTTGGCAGGACCAATGAAGAGTTAGTTATGGTCAAAACAGAGTCACGTTATGAACTTTGTTTTCAAGTCCTCGTTTGACCTTCAACAAAATCCCATCACCTGTTTTCATTTATAATCAACACAAAACAGCCCAAAATAAGAAAGGGCTACCTGGTTATGTACTTCCTAATGGCCTCACTATTAGCAATAAGCTCAAGCGGCCATGACACCTCAAAAAAATAAAATCTTCAGACCTTTAATCTTGGATACTAGTATACATCGTAATTAAATAATCAATTACAAAGATTCATCACGATCATCAAAATTTCATTTCTGTTTGGTAACAAGATTTGTTTATGATAATAAATTTTATAATTAATTAGATGAAAACCGGCGTTATGCGACATGATGTTTTTTTCCTAAATTAATTTTGGTTAATATAATTATGATGGAAGAAATTGAATTTCCCGGAATTCAGTTTCGTCCCCGTTTTATTATTTTAGAAAACATACAAACTTGGTTTAAGTTTTTTAGTCACACAACATGATCTCATAGACAGTAGTAATTTATAACACATGTCGAAGAGAGTGGAAGTAACAAAAAAGCTTACCAATTCATAACTTGCTTACGCCTTTCTTTGATAAGCATCCCAAAGCCTTAGCCTTGGTCCTCAGAACAAACTTCTGAACTTTTCCAGTCGATGTTTTAGGAAGATCCATAAACACGATACTCCTCGGAGCCATGTAATGCGGAAGCCTGTCCCTGCAATAACTTATCAGCTCCTCCGCGCTGACCTTAGACCCGTCTTTGAGATTCACAAATGCACAAGCAGTCTCACCCCAGTACTCATCTGGCCTCGCAACCACAGCTGCTTCAAGAACACTAGGATGGGTGAACAGAGTAGACTCAACTTCGATCGAGCTAATGTTTTCTCCTCCAGAGATTATAATGTCTTTCGATCGGTCTTTGAGCTCAATGTATCCGTCGGGGTGTTTAACACCTAAGTCACCACTCCAAAACCATCCTCCTTTAAAAGCTTCCTTGGTTGCTTCAGGGTTCTTTAAGTAACCATTCATCACTGTGTTTCCCCTGAAGACAACTTCACCCATAGTCACACCATCAGCTGGCAAAGTTCTCAAGGTAACAGGATCTTTTACTTGTATTTCCTCGATCCCCAAATGATTAACGCCTTGTCGGGCTTTCATTTTTGCCTGTTCTTCTCTAGGCAAAGAGTCCCACTCCGGTTTCCATGTACAGATCGTGCCAGGTCCATAAGTTTCAGTCAACCCATAGGAATGAAACATAGAAAACCCCAACTCTTCCATCTTGTAAATCACATGAGCTGGTGGTGGTGCAGCACCGGTTATAAAGGATACCTTCCCCGGAAGCGGTTTCTGCTCGGATTCAGGCGCGTTGATGATCATATTCAATATTGTTGGCGCACCTGCCATGTGAGTCACCTTGTGCTGGGAAATATTATCGAATATACCCTTGGCAGTTAAATTCCTCAAACATATATTAGTCCCACCAATGGCGGTAACACCCCACAATAAGCACCAGCCATTGCAATGGAACATGGGATTAGTCCATAGAAAAGTAGGCGATGAGTGCATTTCGTTGAGCAAAACCGCAGCCAGGGAATTCAAATAAGCACCTCTGTGACTATAAACAACACCTTTGGGGCTTGAAGTGGTACCTGAAGTGTAATTGACAGATATAGGATGACACTCATCCTTTGGTCGTTTAACCTCGAAGTCGGATTTTCCCATAGCCACAACATCTTCGTATTCCATCGCATTCTTTTTCCCTGAAACAGATTGAACAAGAGGCTCCGGGATCAAGACCAAAAGGGGGACCTTGTCACCGTTCTTAGAGAGGATCTCACAAGCTCCCTGAGCTATTTGAAGAAACTGATGATCAGCAAAAATCACTTTTGTCCCTGAATGTCGCAGTAAGACTGCTACAAGTGCTGAGTCATGACGAATGTTGAGTGTACAGAGCAAAGCTCCAACCATAGGAACACCAAAATGCAACTCGACCATAGCTGGAATGTTTGGGGCCAACACTGAAACCTGATAATTTCAAGAATCAGAATCAGAATCACAACTTGAAAACTTTCTTAGGGATGAGATTTAAAAAAAAAAGAAATCTCCAAAACAGCGAGACAGAGACATGCAATAAAAAAAGAAGTAATAAATCAAGCTAAAAAAAAAAGGAAAAAAATTCTAACCACATCGCCGGTGGAGATCCCGAGCTGGGAGAGAGCAGAGGCGAGTCTGACGCAGCGGTCACGAGTCTGGCGCCACGTGTACTTGACGGATCCATAGACTACGGAGATTCTATCAGCGTAGACGACGGCAGATCGATCGAGGAAACTGATCGGAGTGAGAGGAACATAGTTGGCCGGAGACTTGATAGTTCCCTCCATCTTCTTTGTTTTGTCCGCCGGAAAAGTAGTAGTCAACTTTAACTGTTCCTCTTTACTTAAATCGCAAATCTAGCCTTTGGATTTTTGTCGTATTATGTAATAACCATACATCTATTTGGTTTTTGCCATCTCAGTGTAGTTCTAGTACGAAGTGGTCTACACCACATATTCAGTGTCGTATTAACTTTTTCTTTTCTTGCAAAAAGCACCTTTTACATGTTTTTCAATTTCAAGTACAGAACATAATTTTTTTACAAACTGAAAATATCTAGAGATTAAATAAATCCACACATCCTTACAGTAACTAGTTAAAAACAGTGGCTTCGTAAATGTACCTATGAAATAGCTCAAGAAAAGCCTGAGACTTGAAGAATGGCGATGCAGCATTCGTGTGGAAATCAGATCTGGCAGTTCAGGCCCTGGAAGATTTTGTCTCTGCTCCAGAAACAGTCATCAAGCTTCCAGTGTCAGACATGTAGTGATAATTGTAATTGATTCTGGTCACAAAATCAGCCAAGTGAGGGAAGTGTCCCACATTCAGCTTCGAAGACAACACCTGCAAGTTCAATTTCCCATATTCAATTAGATTTAATTAAGGTTTTAATGTTTTATACGTACTCAAGAGTTTGAGACAAGTGGCCTTACTCTAAGGAGGAAAGCAATACAGTCCTCAAATTGTTTCTCAATCCTGTCTATCTCCATTTCGCATCTCGCCTTCATCGCTGAAACTGCTCCTCCGCTGCTCAGAGTCTGTTGTATTGAGTAGAATTCTAGAGCTAAACCGAGAATCATATTGATCCGACTTGCGATGATTGCCCACTATACAAACACCACAAAACATTTGGTGTTATAGCTACAAATTCAATTTTTTTTGTTATGCATTTAAGAATGGTCCATTACCAGCTTTTCTTGTACCACAAAGCATTGCCTCTGAATCGATAACAAGTAGGTCTCATGTACATATATGACTTCATCTAGAGACCCTGCTTTTACCATAGATTCACACAGTTCACGCCACGCGGTGTGGTATACCTGTTTACAAAATCCAGTTAAGCCTGACAAGCTTTTCATCTTATTCAAGCAGCAAACGGCGGTAATTGTAACTAATTATTCAGTATCAGCAATACCCTGTCCATTACGTATTGATGAAAAGCATCCACAAAATTGAGGAGCTTTTGTTCCAGTAACCAGTGGTGCTTGCGGATTTTTGTTGCAGAGCCTTTACCCTATAATATATAAACACCAAAGTCACTAAGTTTATCAAACTAAACCACATTATTATGATTCCTCTTTATATTAATCCTTATTGATAAATAAAAAAATTGATTAGGCTCTTTAAAATTGAATTTAAGTGTCACATGAAACAGTTTAAAATGAAAGAAATCAGTTTGAGAGATATCAAAGACCTTCCACATCCACCTTCGTGCTTTATCAAGCACATATTTTGCTCGCTTCACCTTCAACAAAAATCCCATCACCTGTTTTCATTAAAACAGTCAAACACAGAACATCGAAATGTTTCCTCAAAAAAAAAAAGCTGGATAAGAAAGGGCTACCTGGTTATACTTCTTAATGGCCTCACTATTGGCAATAAGCTCAAGCGGCCATGGCACCTTAAAAAGGAAAATAGTTTAGACCTTTAAATACACATATATATGTAGCCCATGTAATATGCCAATACGCAGCATTTAGGTGGAAGACTATATGTGTTT